>NC_092192.1:2577657-2877657 GCF_043641665.1 Enoplosus armatus | reverse complement strand
TCTACAGTCCGAAGTGAAATGCTAAAAGTAATCATTAGCCAACTGATTGTTATACTGCTATAAATATGAGTGTGTTCATCACAAAAAGAACCAATAAGAGTACTGTTAAAGTATCGGATCAATAAGCAGTATCGGTAAGAGTAGTAGTACTGTTAAAATCGTATCTTCTCCATCCCTTGTTTTTACAATTTTGATTGCAATGATGAGACCATATTTTTTTAAGGAAATCATCAGTGAGTGTGTGTGTGTGTGTGTGTGTGTGTGTGCATGTTGCGTGTCTAACGGTGAATTAGCATTACATTAGACTAGTGATGCAGCAGCAGTTATGTCAACCACACATACAAAATCAGTTTCATGTTCAATTACACATGGGCTCTGTTCATGCAAGCTGATGCTTTACTTTCTTAGCAGCTGCTGTCTGTCTGTCTGTGTGTCCTCCTGTCCAATGATTGTTTTTCTTTTAAATCAAAACAAGGGTTGACTGAGCACTGTGCTGTCCAGTTCAGCCACGTCGACCACTGGAGATTAAACACATGGCTCAAAGGAACCTTGATGGCAGACAAGAAGACAAGAATAAGTGCAAAATAAAAGACGGCAGCGAAGGGAAGGAAAGGAACATGTAAAAGCTTTCTCAGCCCTCTGGACAGTTCAGAGAACAGACGAGGACGACGAAGAGGTGAAAGGAGGACAATAAGGAGGAAGAGGACCAGGAGGAGAACAAAGAGGAAAAAGTTCATTCATTGTCACAGTGGTCAGATATGTTTTGAATAGGGCTGCAACTAATTATTATTTTCATGATTAATCAATTCGTTCTGTCGTATAAAATGTGAAAAGAATGTGAAAAATGCTCATCATTATTTCCCAGAGCCCAACGTGACGTATGCTGCTCAGCAAATCCTCACATTTAAGAAGCTGGAACCACCAATGTTTGACATTTTGCTCAACTAATCAATTAATTACTGATTATTGCAGCTCTACTCTTGAATAAGAGATTTTATTGTCAATGAGACTTTTACACAGTTAAATAAAGAAAACTCCATCCACAGAGCCACACCACTAGCATGGCTAAAAACCACAAAGACGAAGAGGAGGGAAGACGAAAGGAGGATGACGAGAGGGAAGAGGAGAAGGTGAACAGTAAGGAAAAGGAAGAAGAGGAGGAAAAATGAAGGACAAGTAAGACAAGGAGGAAGAGGAGGTGATGAAGGACTGAAAAAAAAATACTCCACTGTGCTTCACTGTACGTACTGTATGGTTCCAGCAGTCAGTAACTGTACAGAAAAAAGGCTTTACCACAAGGCTGTGTCCATGGCAACGAGACAGAGCGATAATTATGGGATGAGTCAGGGTCTATCATTTTTTTATCTGAGTGTGTGTGTGTTTGTGTGTGTGTTGAATAAAGGTCAGAGAAGGCTTGTAAGTTCATTATGTAATAAATGGTTGGGTTGTTGCTCTACACATGTTTGGAGTGTCCACACACACACACACACACACACACACACACACACACACACACACACTCACACACACTCACACACACTCACACACACTAAAAGGCATTATAGAGTCTGTTGCAGCGACTCGTATACCAGCAGCCAAGCAGAAAATAGGCACTCAACAACACTCAGCTACATTTACTGAGAGGAATATACTGAGAGGAGGGAGGAGGAGAGGAGAGGAGAGGAGAGGAAGGGAGACAAGAGAGGAGAGGAGAGGAGACAAGAGAGGAGACGAGAGGAGACAAGAGAGGAGAGGAGACGAGAGAGGAGAGGAGACAAGAGAGGAGACGAGAGGAGACAAGAGAGGAGAGGAGACGAGAGAGGAGAGGAGACAAGAGAGTAAAAAAAAAAGGTAAATAAAGACGATTGAAACTGAAATGAAACCATGTGAGAAGTTCAGAGGTGTAATGTCTCTTTGGTGGAGTTGCTGAAACATGACAAGGAGACACAACTACACAGTGGTTTTATATAAGAGGTCACAAGCTGAAAACACTGGTTGAATTTTTTAAAATGTGCTGTATTTTTACAAACATCATGTTTCTAATGAAAAATCTTAATCTGCAAAGTAACTAGTAACTATATCTGTCAAATAAATGTTGTGGGGAAGATTAGATGTAATGCTACTCCTGCTATGCAGAGTAGCATAACATGGAAAGTACCTCAAAATTGTATTTAAGTACCCTACTTGGGTAAATGTACTTCACTTTGTCATCATAACACCTCTGACTTCTTCTCCGTTGAACATTTACTATCTCGACTGTTTCCTTCTGTAACTGATTCTACTAAAAACACACTTGTTGCTTGTGAAAGCTTGGTGGCAACTTCCTGTTTCTGTATAAAATGTAGTTCTTACAGACTCTTTCCTCTTACTTAGAGGATGTGTGTAAAAAGAGTGTTTGAGTGTTTATTGATCATTCTCTTTCACCACCACAGGGGGCACTGTGCGTTGACGTTGATAGTGGACATAAACCAAAGCTGTGTTAGAGGCTATCAGCCCCTAGAAAGCCCCTCTGCCTCCAACAAATATCTAATGTCTCCTTGGCAGATGTTGAGGAGCAATAACATTAGACAGACTGCACCGCCGGGGCAGACAGTTACGCACTATTACGCTAGATAGACTTCCACCGATGGTTCCTGGGCAGATGTAAGAGGCAATAAGATTAGACAGAGTCTGCCACCAACTGTCAAATGGACTATAACGTCAGATCACAGGCCGTGGGGAGACACTAGGCCCGGCTGAGAGGGGGGGAAATGACAGAGCTAACTGCCATTTTTGCCATTTTTGCCAATTCTCCAAGTTTGTTTGTTTGTTTGTTTGTTTGTTTGACTTAAAGAGCTGGAGGTGAAGTTTAACTCAGAGGAAGTTCTCAGTGCAAAATTCAAAGTTTGTGTCTCTAAATGTGAATTTTTTAGCAGTTAGAGAAGCTCCTGGATGACAAGCAGCCGAGGATGAAGACTGCATCTGAAACTTTCCTGTCAAACACCATCATTATATTCTGTGACTTTTCTGCACTTTCTGTTCAGCCTGGGTTGAAGAGGTAGAGCTAAAAACTGTTCTGCAAAAGTTCAAATGCCTGAATCCGGTTTTGTTTTCTGTTGCTGATTCTTTCCAGCCAGTACACTTGTGAAGGGCTCTTTCCTTCGTCAAGTGTGTTTCCATCCACATGTTTTTATTGTTTATATAAAAATATAAAAAATATCTGAGTGGGAACGCCAGAAAGTTTTTAATTCTTGTCTGAGGTGTAAACGTTGGTGTGTGGATGAAAACCAAATAGAAACAGACTTGGTGGATAAATGATGGCGTACTTCACTCAAGCTTCTAGGTGAAAAGCTAAAAATAATGTCATCTTGTTGTGTCCTCTTCTTCTGCAGTGATTTAATGCTACCGACTGGAGAATTAGCTCCACCAACTGTTTGTCTCCATGAACATATTATTCACATAACAGAAGTGGAAGGAAACACATTAATTCACATTTTCTCTTGCCAAATTTCTGGAGGTTGGTTCAAATTTGTGCTAAACTTGGATGGAAACTTTTGGTTCAGCTAATGTGTCAACAAGTTTGAATAATAATATATTTAAAGTTTGCTTGATTTAGTTCATAATCATAAGCTTGATGTCCTGCATCATAAGTTGGACTAAAAGTACTTGCATAAGCTGATAGCACTAACTGATAGTATGAGACAGGACGGGAACCTGCCAGCGATGAACTCCCATCCATCACCCCAAGATCAACACATCCTCCCATTACACTGCTCTGTATAAACGTCACTCTACTTCCTGCATTGCCAATGAATGCTGCCGTCGAACATAAACCTCTAGGATGCACATAAAAGTAATTAGTACAGTATCATGCATCTTGTGTCCTCACCTGAGTCGGAGCTGTACATGTAGACGAACCTGGTCCAGTAGAAGTGCTCCAGCAGGGCCATGAGGGGCTCCTGCAGCTGGGGCCGCAGCTGCAGGACGAACTGGTTGTTGGTCTGAACGGGGAAGGACGGCGTGACGAAGCAGACGTGCAGAGAGCCGCAGAAAGACATCAGCATGTTGACCGTCCGTCGGTCATACAGACCCATGATGGCGTACACGCCCTTTGAGAACTGGGAGCAGACTGAGACAGAAGGAGGAGGGTAAAAAAGAGAAGATTATTAAAACAGAGCGCATTGTTTCATGTCAAATTAGGTTGAAGAAGAAGCTGTTGTGGTTTTAAGTGTCTCCATAGTGAAGACCACTGCGCTCTCGGCCATCACTGCTGCTCACTGTCATCAGTGTGTTTAATGCCTGCCTGCAAACCATTTCCTTCTGGATAATAACAAAGTTAAAGTGTGTATTTGTAAAAGCCTGGCATTTATACAGTCAAATAATTCCTTGTTGTGTTTTTCAGTGTAAACATCCACAGGGCCAAACACAGCTCCTCAGTACCGTTTTACCCCTCATCCCTCTCTCTCTGTTACATCTCTCTCTTTCACCTTCCTCTTCCTTTACATCTTTATCTTTCCAGAATATCATTTGTCTTGTTTTCAAGCTCCACAATGAAAAAAATATTAAAATGATGTTTACTGAAAATGATTTATTCATGTTGAAGATACTGAACTCTTATTTGTTAAACCAACATTACTTTTCCATGCCAACTTAAAGGTATTTTTTATTATGTTCAATATATTAAATTAATATCTGTTTGCTCAAGTGAGTTATAAAGCTTTCACATGTTTTGTTTATCATTTCTACAAGATCATTTCTAGAATCTGATTTCTGATTAAAGTATTTTGTACATCATTATAAATGGTCTTGCTAAATCTTTTAACTACAACATTTACTATTGTACACATTTCTTGCACAAAAATAACTTGTATTTCAGCCTTTATTCAAAACATTGCAATAACAGCACAGGTACATATATACTAGAACCTATTATAACACACTGTACATACTTAAAACACCTGCCTTATGACAAGTACTATCATTTCAATACAAATCAACACAGTAATGCGGTGCAAATACTAGTTCAAACTTATTCCCCATTCTCTGATCATGTCACTGGACTGTTAAAGGTCAGTAAGTAAAGCAGGACAATATCAGAAGAGCAAAGCTAAGAGGAACACTACATGTCTAAACAGCACAACAACAAAGAAAATGTCGAGTCCATGTGAGAGGAACTAAAGTTCACGTCCTTTAGAATGAATAACACAACGAGTCTACGATCATTGCAATGGAGCAATAATCTCCATAATCCAAGATGGCGAACACAGAAAACTGCATCCTGTCTGCATCATAAGCACACATTGGTAACAGCTCAAGACACAAGTGCATTTATGCAAATCTTGCAACACCATCTTGCCCTCGAGGACAGTTCTGATGTCCTCTGGTTTATGCTCCGGTATCCTGGTCTTTGATAACATTGTATTCTCACTGTGGTCTCCTCAATGGATCCCTCAATGAGAGCTTCATGACCAGCGACCCGTAAAAACACACGTTCATAAAACATGACAAGTTGTTTCCTCGCTGACCTGGTGGTCACATGTTGGAACAAAACACCAACAACAAACCTTCACATGACTGTCAGGACTCTGGAGCATCACTCAAAGCAAACAATTCATTGCTCTTAGCTGGAGGAACATCAGATATCTACTTAAAAAAAATGTTAACAGTGGAAAAAGTTGCATAATTTTAACTGCGACTGTCGACTTTTCCTAACTTGTGAAAAACTTGTCACACAGGTGTAACAAAACTAATCCACATACCTCTGGAGAGGAAAATACAATATAAGACTGTTCCATGAACTCCAAACGCACATCTTTCGCACACATTTTGTGAAACATTAACATTTGTAATAACACGAGCGAGCTCAAGTTGCTTACTCACAGATATATGGACAACAGAAAAAAATGTATCTTAAGAGACCATTTCTAACTTTGACTGATTTGATACGTTTTAATTACCTTCACTGTGTAGAAACCTCTGGAGGTCCACGACAAATCCTCTGACATGAGAGAGAAAATGGCGTGGAGTGTGTAGCGGTCCTCTGGCTGTTGTTGGGCCTGTTCCCAGGAGGCTGGGCTTTCCATTTTGAACAAAACTGAATTATTTTACAATGTTGTCAAAGCTTGATGTCCTCCATCTCCCCTTTTTTTTTTAGTGCAATTTCTTTTTTCCCCATAACATCCAAGTCGCCAAACAAACTAGAAGTAAAATATAGTTCATGTATCATGCTCCGTTTTCGTCTATCGCACTGAAAAACTTTTGTCTTTGAAGTGGCTCACACAGGTACAATAAAAACAAACATGTAGCAAAAATATGCACATAGCATTAAAAGAAATATATGCATATGTATTTACACAGAGTTAAGAACAGTTTGTCTGCAAAGTGCAAATATGTTCAAGTGTACGAGCACTAATTCCCTCACAGCTTGTTTATCATGTTGATGGCAGCTGGTCTGAATGACTTTTTGAATATATTTGTTTTGGCCAGAAGGTGACATTTAAGATTTTGTATTTACTCCAAACAGTGATGTCTCCTTCATTTTGTCACATTTTTAGGTTGTTTTTCTTTTGCATTTTAATCAACTCTTCTTCATCTGTCTTTAAAGCAACATACACACTTCCCTGCAAAGCCTGTGACTGCTCTCATTTGTCATGCACGTTTGTTGTTTTATCTGCCTTTGACTGTTTTTTAATCTTTACGCAACTTGTAACAGCAAAATCTCTGTTTGGTAATAAGCTAAGAGATGATGAAGTGTTTTTATCTTCATGGTAGACGAGACATAATTTCAGCTGCTGATTTATCTGCTGCTGCATAGCTGATAGTGTCCTGTTTCACACAAAACCTCCACATGGTAAATCCCTGTACACACAATGGCTATAATCAAATTACTCTTCATGCAGGGCTCCTTCACAGTCAGGGATTAAGTCTTAAGACAAAAAATAATACTCGCTGCTGAGACACCACAAGTTATTCAGTGTCTGTCTTATATTACGGTCTTCTGGGCACAATCGGATTTAGACTGTATAAAAATATGTTTGTATTATCTGTGTCATCACCCGGAAAATCCTCATTTGGACAAAAAGAGGTGAAGTGAGAGGAGCTCAGGGGAAATAAGTGAGTGAGTAAGTGAATGATACTGGCTGACACACCTGTCAATCAAGCAAACACCCCAAAAACATGAGGCTTTTTAAGGTTTAATGTCCTCTTAATTAAACGTAACAAAAGTCTGAACATCATCACAATCGAAGTGCATTACTGTTCCCTCATATTTCGGTTACGTTGTTCAGATATTATGTAACAAAGAGTAAAGTTTGTCCTGAGGGTGGTGCTACAAATAAGGTCACAGTGTCATTAAAATTAAGAAATTAAGAAATTAAGAATTGGATGTCCAAAAAAGTTCCTGCAGTTGAATGACTCCAAATCATAAATAATTATAATTACCCCTTCTGGCCCTTCACCACATGCAGCATTAACAATCTCTCGTCTAGTCTGTGCATCTTATCTAATAATATTAAAAAGAGGAAGTAACTTCTGTGTACTTTTTGACCCAGAGTGTCTTTTGATGCTCAGGTGACTAAAGTGTTACAGTCCTGCTTTGTCCAACTGAGACATTAAACCATTAAACATTAAACTTTCATCTGCAGATCTAAATCTGACATCGCAAAAATAAATATTAAATATCATATCATTTTATCAATGAAAAACAACTATACCGTTCCTAAAAATACACTACCTACCTACCTCTAAAGTCAAAAATAAAGGGGTCAAAGGTCGAATAAACACAAACAAGATGCTTCACCTCTCAAAGTTGTAGTTTTAACAGTCTGTCTTTGTCTCTGTCCATCTAAACCTAATTAAATTAAATGAGCACAAATCAAATATCAATATATCAGTATTAGATCAGCCACATATGTGCCGACAGATGTCCTCAACTATTCTGTGTGTGTGTGTCCTTGGTGCAGCCTCAGATCCCTGTGGCTAGCGCTAACATGCTAACAACAACCCTGGTCCCCCTGAGCAGGCTAGAACTGGAAATAACTATTCCCCCTGGTGCCATGCTATCATGCTAACAATAGACGTTTGCCCTCAGGCGAATGCTATCATGCTAACGAGGTATCTGTCTCTTAGCATTAGCGCTGCTGTCCCACTGGGACGACAGACTGTTCCTTCATCAAAGAGGGTCAAGCAGCAGAGAGCCGACAGATGCTGTGAGCCTTTGAAATCTTTGTAGTTATTTGTGTTTCGGTCAACAGGATCCTCATGATGGGGGTCCAGATGTAAAACCTATGGGATGAAGCAATGAAGTGATGTCTAATTTATGTTATAAATACATGAACTGCTGTCCTTCTGTAATCAATGAGCTCAGTGTGTACTGTTCTCATTAATGTTTTGTTGCAGAAAACCATTTTTAAATTCCTGTTGGCGTCTGTTTCTTGTCTTCCTGTCTTACAAATGGTATTTATTCTTAATTATTTACATTTTACTCTCTATTCTCTTATTGTTTCATATTGCCTTTTGTAAATCACTTAGTCGTTTCTGGTTTTAAAAAGTGCTATATGAATAAACTATATTATTATAGTGCCACTTAGTAGCTGCTCTGGAGCTTTTAATTGAATCTTCCTCAGCAGATGGAGTTTGTTTTTCAAATTTCCACTTTTTTTCTGAGAACTTAAAGAGCTTGAAAAAAAAAGGAAAATTTAATATTAGTTCCATGACAACTGTGAAACTCCATCAGCTGAGGAGGATCATGTGATACGGTCGAACGCTCCAGAACAGCTCAGTGGATCTTGTGGTGGAAGGTCAGGAATGAACTTTCACAGCCAACTTCCGGGTCTGAAAAGTGAAGCCAATGCGGAAGTGCCTTAAACTTGCGTTCTTTCCAGTGGCCAGCAGGGGGCGACTCCGCTGGTTGCAAATAGAAGTCAGATTGTGTAGAAGTATACTGTACACTTCTCTCTTGATTTATTACCTCAGTAAACATTTTCCTAATGAGTTTATGGTCTCAGTCACTCGCTTCAAGTCTTCTTCAAAAACAGCATGATGTTCCAGTAAGTACATTTACAAGCCAACTTTGTTAGCAGTGACTCCGCACGGCGTAGCCAGGAGCCAGGTGCAGTCAGGTAGAGGAAGGTGTGCATAGTGTCTTCAGATTCTTCTCCACCCTCTCATCCAAATATGGTCACTTCTGGTTCCTAAAAACCAAGATGGCAACTCGAGGCTTCAAAATGGTAGTCCGCAAACCAATGGGTGGCTACGTCCACTTCTTTTATACAGTCTATGGTCACAGCCTTATACGTGATGTTTAAATCTGATGACTGACGGAGCAACAACACATCACCCCCCTTTGACAATTAATATCAATGAAGACAAATGCTCAACAAGGACACTCATCGTAACACCACAGAGACTGAGATGACCTCGCCTCGTACCCACTGAGGGTCCTCGAGTCAGACATCTCGCTCCCCGCCACCTGAGGCTTTTAGACAGAGCTTTATTTAAACACAGCCCAGAGACGACAACAAGCGCCACGGGGCCCACAGCTGAGACCGTGTCTACCCACAGAGCTGTTCATCCTCCTGACACATCCTTCCATCTGTCCATACTGCAGATCTGTCTGTCCGTAATAAATAATAATCACACTGATGTTTGGAAATAGACAGAAAAGAAAGATCGTTCAGCTGAAGGGTATTGGCGGGTAATTGAGAGGTCGTCCATTAACCAGAGGCTTTCACCGTCATCATCCTCCACTGCCTCCATTCTCGACGACCCACGGCTCAACTGTTTACGCCCCTCTGCTGAAAAGACGAGACAGGACGGCCCGGAGACACACATCCAACGATCAGGTCGCTGTTTCACTCCGTCGTTCTGTATTCCCGTCACTTAACCGACACTTTTCGCTGTTGCTTTCCCAGAATGACATCCAGAATGAGCTAAACACTTAATAGTGACATTTATATTTGCTGTTTGTTTTATCTGAAGTGACTTACATTGAGAGCAGTGGTAGATTCAGCTTGACGTTTGTGATCACTGACATTACAAGCAGCCAAAGGTCAAAGGTCACAGACTGCAGACAATACAGTGGTGAAGTGGGCTGAGGCTCTGCTTCCTGTTTATTCACATTTCAAGAGTTTCCTTTTCGGGGCGTCCTGGTGACTTGGTGGAGTTTAAGACTCTGATTATGGCATCCACGCTCTCTCCCCTCACTTCCTGTCAAATCTCTATTGTGTAGATGAATCCAGGTTGTAAGTGGAAATAAAAAAGCTCACTTGTAATGTATAAAGGATGACACTTTTTTAAATCGCTTCTGCAAAGAAATCTGTCCAGGAAATCCTTTAGTACCTCTTACAAGCTGGAAATATAGTCATGGAATTCATCATGTCAATTCAAGCATGCATTTCTTCTGATTACAATTAAATAAAGTTTGATCATAAAGACGGTGTTTTTTTGCAAATGTTAATAAGAGTAAACTCCTCCTGCCTTGTGCTTCAAGTCACTGTTGACTTTTTAAATATCTAACAACCACGATCTTTCCCTAAGCTTAAGTGCTCTGAGTGCCAAAAAAAAGTTTAGTAATGCTGTAGTTGCTATGATGGGATATTGTAGGCAAGTGTTGCCAGGATATGTACTTGGGGGACATTTGACATTTTGTCAGTGCATGCTAGTTGACACGCTGTAACATATCTGATGTTGGGTGATAAGGTCTGGCTCACAGTCTGCGTTCCACTTCATCCCAAAAGGATGGGGTTGAGGTCAGGACTCTGTGCAGACAAGACAAGTTGCTCCACAACAAATGAGGAAAACCATTTCTTTATGGAGCTGGCTTTGTGCTCGGGGGGCACTGTCATGTTCAAACAGCGACAAACACAAAGTGTTGACATAAAGTTGGATCACTGTATGCTGAAGCATTTCACTTCACTGGAACTAAGAGGCCTAAACCAGGAAAAAAATAGGGCTATCCACATACTTTTAACCCAAGCACCTACCTCCGGGTCTGAAAAGTCAGATTGTATAGAAGTCTATGAGAAAATGACCCTACTTCTCACTTGATTTATTACCTCAGTAAACATTTTCCTAATGAGTTTATGGCCTCAGTCGCTAGTTTCAAGTCTTCTTCAATACAGCATGAGGTTCATTTTGTAAATTATGGTCCCATTTAGAGTAAAACAGACGATAAAGCAGGGTCTGCTTTACGGCGAGGCTACCTTGTGACTGTCAAGTCGCTACCACAGTGACCTGTCAATCAGGATAGACGTGTTCGGTTGCATGAAAAGACCAAAAAAACAAGATGGCGATGGCCAAAATGCCAAACTCAAGGCTTCAAAACGATCGTCCACAAACCAATGGGTGGCATCACGGTGGCTACGTCCACGTCTTTTATACAGTCTATGTTTTAACCAGATATTGTAACTTAGCTAGTTTGCTAATTAGGTAGCTCAACAAATAAATGTGTGTCCACACAATCAGCCATGCTACAAACTGAACAGAAAATCAATCAGTTTATCAGCACACAGCCTGTCTGCTTGGGTTTTCTTTTTCACACCTTACATGTTTAGGAAGTCTTGACTCACAGAGACATACTGTATTTCCAGGTTTACCAGTCCGAGGGGACGACAACTGGACCCTCAGTTCAAATAAACAGGAGATATGAGGTTTTCATCTAAACTCCCAGCGAGCTGAATGGTACCATGCACCCGTCTCAACCTCAGGCTCTAATTAATGTGTTTAGTAGCAATGCTGAATAATAGATTAAATGGCTGCCTTCCTCAGGGTGATACACCATTCATGCACACACACACACACACAAAACCTAATACAGTGCACACATCCACATGCTGATTCACACACAAACACATACAATACACAAGAACACACACATTGAGTCTAAAGTCATTTAGGCAACTGCTGCCTCCCGGGCATCGATGCAATAATCTCCTGCTGAGAATGCAGCTCTGACAGACACACACACACACACACACACACACACACACACACACACAGGGAGAAATGGAGGCTTCCTACAAGTGTTTTCCTCCCCAAGAGTCGCAGGTTCAAATCCCATCTGCCTGCTCAGAGTCTGAACCTCGTCTCTGTTTCCTCCATGTCTACATTGACATTTCAGTCACAATTCCCTCCAGAGGCGACGAACAGCTGTAAGAGCCACACAAACCACACCAACCACACCAACCACGACTCCTGTGACTAATTCCAGCAAAGCAAACTGCTGTTATTTGGCAGTAGAAGAAGACATTCCACTTTACAGTGTGCTGATAGTTTAGTGACTTTCTGAAGTGAATCAGCAGCTGAGCGGAGCTGAAAGAACAAACTGTCTTCACCATAAATGCCACCAAAACTATCGGCCTGTTCAGTGGACAAAAGAGTTGTCAGGGGCATATTAGCTACATGTCAGAAGTAAAAAGGAGGACAACTGAGGATAAAGCTCCCGTTTGTATTTCAGCTTTCCTCCTTTGAAGCTTTCGATGATCATATAGTGAAACTCTAGAGAAATCTTTGAATCATGTAGTTCAGTAAAATGAGAGAAAATAGAAAAACAAAGAGTATAAAATCAGTCAGTGTGAATCAAAAAATGTACTGCAAAGCAAAACTGCTTCATTAGACAAACGACTAAAAAGTAGTCGTGAATACTCCATAAACTGTGCCACTTGAAGAAAAACTGTATTTCCACTGATTTCGTTTTGTGCTCGATGTGAACACACTTAGTAACTACATGCTCTGTCCACTGAGTACAGCATGTCACAATGTGCCGTTGTGCATCACATGTTGACTTTAGTCCTGCGTGAATAAACGCTGCCCTCTCATTCGTCTGAATGCAGCCAGTCCTACTACCTACTTGTAGGTACATAATAGTGTTTCATGTTTATTTTTTACGTATCTTTGTTCAGCTTTGTGTCTTTGTTTTTAGCTGTACGTCTCTATGTCTACAACAGTTTTCGGTGTGAATGCCTGCTAAGGCTGGACAACATGATGAATTTATTAAATGACCATAATTGCGAACCTCTTACTGACCTAAATGTACTCTTGTCATAGGTTACAATGGATACATAGTCTGAATACCTTATAATTAAACTCAGAATAGCTACAAATATCGAACCAGATATGCAAATGCAGTCAAGAAATCCAGACTTTTTAACTGGTCATACATACATAATCCAGACCAGATGTTCAAACTGTGAGGCGCCTCCCCACTGCTTTTTGTTTGATTCTATGTAAAAATTGCATTAAAGAGGAATTGGATAACCTGAATTTAAGGCTTGTATCTGCCTTGCTGAAGTGTCTTTGAGCACTGAAATCTTACCAGCCTCACTGAGGAGTTTCCCTACAGGAAGCAGCTAAACAATCTCACAGGATTCAAGATTCCAATTCGCTGCTGGAATCCGACAATTAGCATTTGTTTCATGTGTTTTAAACATCAGAAAATATTTTCTACTCCAAATCGTTTCTCAGTGGACTTGGAAAGAAACATGGAAAAAGAAACAAACCCTGCAGTTTATTTCCTCTCTTTTCTTACCTTCAGCCTTCTCTCTGAATAAAATCCCTCCCTCCTGACTGTGACTCTGGCATCTGATCTTGCTTCTGTTTTGTCCGACATGAAATTTAGGCTTAAGATTATTAATTAAAGATAATCCCTTTTTCTCTGCTGCTAGCCCTCGTATCTGAACACCGGCTCTTCCTTTTTGTCATTACTTGCCAAATTGTGTTGTTGAAGATAAACGTCTTTGCAGGCAAAACATGCTGCGCTCTTTTCTTTTTTTTTAAAGCTGCATTTTATCCTCATTTCACATTTGAGGCAATTCAACTGAGCGTGTAACTACAAGTGAGACTCAAGGGCAAAATGTCACCAGCAAACCAAATCAGCTCTCTCTGTTTCTCTCTCTCCATCGGGCTTCCTGCTTAAATGTTTCCAACACGATGTGTTCTTTATTTTTTATTTTCTACACCAATAAACAATAAATAACACAAACTACGGGGAGCGGGGCAGTCGTGTCCTATCCTTCTGTCTTCTCAATCTGTAGGCTCCTGATAAGGGAAGTCCTGGCAGCAAAACAGAAGAGAAACACCATTTAATTTCCCCTCCCTCCTCCTCCTCCTCCCATCTTCATCTGAACCTCTGGGAAAGCGGTGAGTTAAAATGTTAGTTAGCTGGCTCTCATGCAGCTGCTGCTTAGAGGATAGAGTTTATATTTAAAGAGCAAACATAAAGGGCTGACGATACAGAGGAGGAGGATTTCTTAATTTTGAACCCTCGACTGTTGGTGTTGGATTATTTGTGTAAGAACAGCATGCTTACTGTCTGAATTAAAGCTGTGTAACTGTTGGTCTGGGTTTAAATTAATAACATCAACAGAACAAACAGTGAAATGAATTCAAGTCAAAATTGCATTGGGTATTATTGCATATATTATGGGAGGAAGCCCAGATAAAAATACAGTAGGTCTGAAATGAGATGATGTCTGCAGACACTGTCCAAATATTGGCAATGTCCTTTGGTCCAACTATTGGATGGATTACCAGGACATTTTAACAGACATTATCCAAGTTTCCATCCATTCATTTCCAGAAAACCTGCAAAAGAAAATGCAAATTAATGTGCGTTTCCATACACTACTGTCATGTGTATCAACTACATCAGTCAATGTGCAACTAACCTGGTGAAACTGATGACAAACTAATGAGAATGAACCATGGCAACGTAGGCTACACCTCTGTGTTTTTAGCATATTTAACTCCCCATCTCCACCGCCTTAGTGATTCAAGAAAACTGTGTGCAGATCATTTTGATGTGTCATAAGTGTGTAGGCAATGTGCTGTCAAACCGGTATGATGAGTATAATGTACTAGTATGTGTTGGCCATCAAGCACAATAATGGACAGACTGACGAGGCAAAATAAAACGACTATATCACAGCAATAGAGATACGTCACATTTTGCATTTAAACCAAAGCGAGTTCTGTATGTTTGGAGCCATGAAATCCAGTAAGGACTTCTCCCGCTCCTCAACTCCACGTGTAGACGACCTTGTTTAATCAAAGAAACAATCCTGTAGGTGAACACTGTAACGGAGCGATTTAACAGCCCGAAACATTACCTGAACACAAAAAAGGGAACTTTCATTTTCTGTGCTCTGAGGACTTTTCCTCCATTGCATTCATCTCTGCTGACGGATGGATTTTCTGCCGCTCAGCCCAAACCCATTACTTCAGACTGGGAAAAAAGGCAATATTTTTTTCATGAAATGGTCCAATCCTGGATTTTTAATGTGCAGCAGGGTGTGAGTTCATGAAGCCATCAGCAGAGCCTGAGTCTGAGTTAACATGAGGTCACACTCAGGTTAGAGCTCCATTCAAAACCCTGTTACATGCTCTATTAGACTGAGATACTCGCTCTACCTTCCTGTCTCTCTTTCTGCCTCTCCCGATTCAATTCATTTCACTTCTATTCAGTCCACCTCCATTCAATTCAGCCTGATTTGCTGGCATGAATGCTACGTCGTGTCGTGTTGCCAAAGTGCCTGACTCCATTTGGGTTCCTTGATAACGGGATTGTTGCAGCAGCACATTCATTAGCATCCAGACTTTGGTCTCTCTGTCCCCCCTCTCCTCTGGTGGTTTGCAGTGACTCTTAAGGTCATGTCCTCTGTCCTTGTATCTCTGTGTCTTTCCTCAACCTCAGGAGTCAGCTCATTATAATGAATACTTTTACATTTTTGAGAGTTAGATGAGAAGATTGATACCACTCTCATTTCTGTTCATTTAAAGATTAAGCTGGAGCGAGGAGGAAGCTAGCTTAGTTTAGCAAAGACAAACCCAACTACCAGCACCTGACTCACTAATTCACACCTTATATCATGTTTGTTTAATCCATACAAAAACAGTACTGTAAAAGAGAAAATTCAACATTTTATGAGGGATTGCATGCCGAACTACTTCTTGTGTGAGAATGGTAACTTCCTCGAGTCTCCACTGGTTCCCTGGCAATAGCTCAGAGGAATTTAAATAAAACACAGTCTACAATAGGCAAAAATTTGATTCAAATTTGAGAAAAGATTTGGAATCTGCCAAGACATCTGATGCTGGCTTTCAATAATTGACAATTTTCATTACTCCCATCAGTAAACTAAGCTAGTAATGTTATGTTGTTTGCTACGAAAATGGAGGACACTAGCGAGCAAAGCCGTCCTGAGCGTGGAAGTATTTTGGATTCTGCACTGTAGATCACAAAGTAACTAACAAACATAAGTCAATCGAACGAATTGCGTGTCATTTCAAATTTGTTCTTGATTTTTGGAAAAAGTGACAGTCCTAATACCATTGATACTACAGTACAGATGTTTTATTAACACACTACACCAGTGAAGGTTTAAGCAACACACATTTCTTGATTAAGGCTTAAAAAATGTGCCTTTACGGTTAATAGAAACTTCTATTTGCAGGAGACAGGATGTGAACAGCAGTATCCAGTGTCAAAGCTGCATGCTTTGTACACATAACCATCCACCGACCTCCTGAGGTTGTCTCCCAGTAATTATTTGTATGACCACATGAGGGTTCTTGTCAGGAAAACAAACAAATAATGTTGTTGTTTATCTGGTGAGGACAGACTCTCAATAAGTGATGTTTCTCTGTCTGAACTGAGCTCAAAACACTCTGGTCTCATAGAGGCACAGAAAAATACAAACTGAAAATGTTAGATAATAAACGACAGCACTGGCACTTAATAAGCATAAATAAAGGAGAGTGAAATAAACAGCATGAATGCAGGGTTGGCAAATTATCAGCAGGAGAAAACACATAGAAAGGCAATATTGAGCATGAAATATATGCAAATGAGAATAATCTTGTGAACAAATGTGAAGACGTAAGCAAAGTGGGATCGCCGGTAAATATGAGAAAATGAAGAGAACTATTGTAAAACTGTAAAAACAGTCTAGACAGACACAGAAATCGTCTGAGGGTTCGGTCCTCCGATAGAAACACAGTCTGACAGACGTGAGACTCACAGATTAGTCACTGACTGACTGTCTCACTGTCTGTGTGTCTGTATCCCTGTCTGTCTGTCTGATGATGATGATGGCTGAGACAGGCAGCTGGCTCTGCACTATGTGTGTGTGTGTGTGTGTGTGTGTGTGTGTCATTCTATATAATGAAGATGACTGTGTGACACAAATAGCCAGAACACGAGCAGAAAGTCTCTAGAGTACTTTTGTTTTTGAGTGCTGATGTTGACTCTGCACTATCTTGCACTTGGAACAAAATGTGAAAGTACATTTAATTCTCAAATACTAACAGGAGATGATGTGAAGTGTTCCCTGATGGTCACTGCTGAAAACCTCCAGACATAAAAGGTGTCTGCAGCTGTTGCTACACTGCAACTGTCGGTTTGTCCACCACTTTGGTCCGGACTGAAATATGACAACAACTATTGGACGGATTGTCATGACATTTTGCACAGACATTTGCAAAGTTTCCATTCAAATTTAGCACATATTTTAAACGAATTTACAGAAAACCAGCAAAAGAAAATGCAAATTAATGCATTTTTCTATCCAGAAACACACATATTTATGTCCCTCAGGATGAACTGTAATAACTTTGGTGAACCTCTTACTTTTCTAACCCTAACCCTAACCCACTAATGGCATTCCCATCAGCTTCAGTGATACTTTGTATTCAGTGCAAATTAGCAAATGTTAGCATGCTAACATGCAGAACTAAGACGGTTAACATGATAAACATTATACCTGCTAAACATCTGCATGTTAGCATTGTCATTCTGAGCATGTTAGCATGCTGATGTTAGCATTTAGTTCAAAGCACTGCTGTGCCAAAGTACAGCCTCACAGAGCCGCTAGCATGGCTGTAGTTAAAAAGATTAGTTGATTACTCGATTTGTTGATCAACAGAAAACTATATTGATAATTGATTAATCGCAAAGTTAAATGCCAAACATTTACTTGTTCCAGCTTCTCCAATGCGAGGATTATTGTAAACTGGAAAAGTTTATGTTTTGAAGCGTTGGTCAGACGAAACAAGCGATTTGACCAAATATAGTGAAGTTACATCACATTTTTAGAGCAGATTGAAAAAAAATGTGCTTCCGTTTTTGGTGGTAAAGTCGGGGGATGACAGAGCTCAGTAACTTTATCTCCAACTCTGTGGAGTTTATTGTGAAATGAAATGTAAATACTGTTCATACATCACTGTGATAGTTCACATCGGATTGTAAATACCATTGGTGCATTACAAATCATAACATTGTATTGGCAGAGGATGAAATGCCTACTGAACATGTTTTCTCTCTACAGTAGCAGCAGATGTTGTTGTGTCAATGCACAGAGTCACAGTGTTGAAGCTGCAGCAGCTGCAGGTTCTTCTATGAAGCTCACAGCTCATTTCATTCATGTGAATGTGTGTGCTGAACTCCCTCGTGGTGCTCAGCTGCTCTCCCACCATCCCCCTGCACAGATGCACCCTACTGTCTGTACTGTATTCTGCGTACTACTGTGTATGTAGAGATAAATTACATCATCAAGTCCACTGTCCAGAAGCAGTGTTTAATTTACAGTTTTAACACACAGGCCTATTTCATTCAAAAATGATAAATATAAAAGTTTCTTAAAGTTCCATTTTCGATACCATTTGTCTGCATTCATTTCTGGACATTCAATGTAAATTTTGTAATCATCTCTCTATGTAATAGTTTTCATGGTTTATTGTTACTGGTACCTTCATATGCACAAAGGATTCACGGGAAATGATGCAGCATTACTGTCTGTGATTCTATCTCATTGATATCGGCCTCCTTATTTACTGAAACCACGGGGAGGCCTTTATCGCAAAGCAACCGAAGGAAAAGCAATGTATTCGTCAGTCAGGTTGTGTCACGGTCTTGCATGGATATCTCTTGGGAACTTTTTCAGTCACAAATCCGCTCAAAACATTTATTACGGGACGAATGATGACAATACAAGCTCACCAGATGATAGGAAATCTTATAAGTGAAGTACAAGCTGTGAAAGAAAATATATCAGGCACATGTAAAAGTAACTAAAAACTATTTGTTAGAGAAATTTCCCAATTAAAGTCAATATAAAACATGTATAGTCAAGTGTCAGCACAGAGTGCTCCACTGTTAGCAGCATTGTAGCCGGTGAGAAAGGATGGAGTCCTGCACCATCTTTGACCTTCCGGTTTGGATTGATTTCAAAGGAAGAGACCATTATTTGACAGAATAACTCACGTTTTTTTTGTTACACTTCACCTCAGTATAGCCTGACTGATACTGGATCTGTGAGGCCGATAACAAAACATAAACAAATACTTATGATATAGATTCCTTAGATTTATTTGTTATTTTTTTAATTGTTACCAAGATACACACTGAGTGGGACAATTTACAATTGAAACAGCATCATGCCAGTGCTGTGTGGTGGACAAACTATGTAAAGATGACACTGTTTCGAAATGACCTCAACTAGTTTGGCATTTCAGTAGTTCTATACACCAATACCAACGCAGGTGCAATAAGCTAATAATGTTCAACATTGTTCCCTTAAGACATTTTATGAGCAGATCTGTGACTGAAATGAGTTCCAGGAGATTTCCATGCAGGAACATAGTACTCTAGGTTATTGGATCAGGGCTCACCTCCACCTCAAAAACGCAAGCTAAAAGAGACACTAGCTATTACCACCAGCAACAACAGGTGTCGTCAAATCAACCGGGACTGAGATCTTGTTCCAGGCAAACCTTATTAAACAACCAATTTCTTTTATATGCAAATAAACTGTTAGCAAAAGCCTTCAAGGATTCAATACCTACATACTGTATGTCTCAAAAGAACAAACAGTCTGTGATAGAAACCAAACACCTCATTTAAATCTCAGGAAGCTGTTATTACACAAAAAAGTGACTGGCTGGTCTTTTAACACTAGAAACTTAATCACATCATATGCAAATATGATCAATTCACAAACACAGAAGACGGTCCTTCTTTATCTCTAAATCAGACAGTGACTGACTGACACTTCCCGTCAGCTCAGGTGAGGCACTGAGAGAAATCCTGCATCTCCCAATAAGGATTTTCTTTCTTCTTTATAGCTTTGGATCATTTGTCTTAGATTGATCATTGCTGTTGCTCCTTATTTCTCCTGAGGGGAGATTCAGGAGAAAACAGATAAGATTCAGTCAACTCAAAATAAGAATATGATTTATTTCACAAGAGATAAAGGCAATCGGTGAGCAGCAGAAGTTTCCTGCGGGATACAAAATGTCTGATGAGATTACTGTGACACACTGAACTGTTCTGACTTTAGCTCCAAATGTTGGAGCTCGAGGAGAATCAGAGCTTTGTAAAAGATATTACACAGACCAATTAAGCACAACAAATGTCAACATGCCACAACATAGCATTTAAGATGCATTGCTATAGTAGTTTAGCAGCTTCTACTGTATTTAGCTAGTTAGTTAGAGTAAAATCAACAGTGGTCTCCAGACTAAAACAGCAAAGAGGTGAACCACGTCTTACTGGCTTTAAAGCAACAGTTCAACATTTTGGGAAATGCGCTTATTCACTTTCTTGTTGACTGTACAGACAATACCATTCTCATGTCTGTACAGTACATATGTAACTGGTTAGCTTAGCTTAGTATAGTCGGGACCACTAACTTTCTAGAGTCTTCGTTTGTCAAGATATAGTCCGGAAGGTAACCTCCCATAAAACAAAGAATTGTTTTTTTTACTCATTTTTCTTGTGGAAAAAACAAACGAGATATGAAGCGTCATTGAGGGTTTAGATTACATTAGGTGTGTGTAGCTGCTTCCCCCTCTTTCCAGTCTTTGTGCAAAGCAAAGCTAACCGGTTGCAGGCTGTAGCTTCATATTACCGTATTTACCACCAGACACTAGAGCTGTATCTATTTTCTCATCTAATTTTCTGCAAGGAAGGACAATTCCCAAAATGTCTTACCATTTCCTTAATATAAAAATCTTCCCAGGAGTCCACAGAGGTCATGTAGTGATGAAAATGTGGTTCACTGTCCTTGTATTGTTACATCAGACCAGTTGTCAGTCCTGCACCTTGCCATCGTTGAGACTAATTCCTGATAAAAGTGACTCTGAGCTCAATCTGAGCTGCTTGTATAAAACTGTGAAGTGTCAGATGCAACAGCTCTGAGGACTGAGTCTCTGCTCTCAGGGAAATATTTGTTTTTCCACCTCAGATGCAGCCATGCTGCTCTGCTCCGACTGTAGAGCCTGTCTCACAGGAGGCAGAGCTCAGTCTGTTTTACATTTCACACAACAACAGACCAGGGAGGAAACAACAAACAAAGAGAGGGGGAGAGGGGGAGAGAGGGAGAGGGGGGGAGTGGGAGTATCATAGTAAGAGAAAGAAAAGAAGAGAGAAACATTTTACATCATTAACAATAATTGCATTTTTTCCACCTGTTTTTACGAGCATTTTCAATCTGTACATAAAAAAGAGTGGAAAAAAATCAAAATATTGCAATTTTTTTAAAGCTTGGTTGAGGTGAAAAAGTTGGTGTATCAACAAAAACCAAACAGTAACAGACTTCATGAATAAATTATGACGTACATGAAGGATGTGACTTCGCTCAAGTTTCCACTGAAGAGCCGAAAACATCTGTGTGGAGCGATGAAGAGACTGTAACCTTCCTCACATTAACACATGAAACATCATTTGAGCTTTGACTGGAGCTCTTTTAATGAAATGAAAAAACCTCTTCTTCTGCAATGGCACTTTTTGGTTGATGGCACTGACTGGAGAATTAGTGCCACCAACTGTTTATCTCCTTCAACCAATTAACTAATATTCACATAACAGTAGGGGTTGGAAACGCAGATTCATTCACATTGTCTAAAGCCAATTTTCTGGAAATTTGGTAAAAACAAATTGTCTGGCACCAAATAATTACTTACCAACCATTTCTACAGCTATAAAGGCAAATTATAGCTTTAGTCCCTGGCCAAATTACAAATGAAAATACTTTAAACACTGTGTTGTCTGGTTAATATGCTCTCTGTATGACGGTATCAGTACCATTTACAGTCGACCAAAGATTTCCAAATGTAAGAAACACCAGTCTATCATTGTGACGTTTGAAAAGATAGACAATGGGCTTTTTTTGTTCCTTTATTCCAGAGCTGACAGTGTAGTGACAGACAGGAAACGTATGACAATGTAATATGGTATGAATCTTAACCACCAAGACGCCCTGAGAATGGGCCACTTTCTGCTGTTCAAAAACACCAACAGAGTGGGGTGTCTTCTTATTAACAATAACACTGATTGCTTCAAGTTGTTTTCAGACAGCCAGTTAAACTTTAAAGCATTTAAATTAGATCACTTTTTTAAGCTTTAATACCAATCTAATAAGCAGGACCACCAGTTTTGGAAGCTGTGAGGCAGCTCTTCCTGTCAGTCTGGGAAGCTAATGTTCGCTGAAACAGCTGAAGCGCAGAGCAGTTAAAAGTATCATTAAGGCCATTAGTCAGATTTCAAAACGTTGATATTGTAAAGCTTCTATTAAAAGATCAATTAAACACTACTTTTGAATGTCATTTTATATTTGAAAATTGTTAAGTGACTAAATATACCACCTATGTAATATGGTACAAAATGAAACTTCTATAGAAATTTAAGCTCAATTACAGGTTGACTTTTCTCTGAGTTGTTGGAAATACAAAATAACCTTCATGACTATGTTTGATTTATCCTCTTTGACAGCTTGTCTGTCTAGACCACCAATACAAGCCCAGAGTTTACTTGGATTAGAAGTATTTTACAATAAAAATCAATTTAAATCTCAATCCTTCAGCCTTCTGTGTAAGAGAAAAGGAGATAGAGTGTGGTGGGATAAATGAGAGCACAAAGAGAGAGAGGCTAAATGAGTAAGACAAACGGGAAGAGAAATGAAGACAAGTAACGTCACAGGAGAAGACAGAGAGACAGACAGAATGAAAAAGGGCAAACAAGAGAGAGACAAAGAGATAGATAGAAAGAGACAGAGAGACAGAGACAGAGAGGGGTTTGTCAGTAGTATCCAGAGGGCAGGTGGGATCAGCTCAGGTGCAGCAGCTCCATCATTCAGACTCTGTTCACGTCTGGTTCAGAAAAAATAACCTGCAGCACCGAGCAGAATCAGGACAATCCCACTGCTTCAGGATCATTCAGGTCTTATTTTTGTAGTTTTGGCCATTGATCAGTGGTGGAAAGTAACATTTATTCAAGTACTGCACTTAGGTACAATCTTGAGGTACTTTTATTTTTATACTTCTAATCCACTACACTTCAGAGGTAAATATTATACTTTGTTTTCACAACCATAATAAGCAGGTGTTAGTGTGTTCAAAAAGGAGAAGTGACAAAATAAAGTACAATGCAATGCAATGCACAAAAGAAGTGGAAGAGCGGCTTACACCCAGATGGTGGAGAAACAGCTCCAGAAATATCTTAGAAAACAGAAGTAAGTAATCAATCTTAAAAAAAAAGTGAAGTTTAATTTAACCTGCAATGTCTGACGTTACACATATATATATATATATATATATATATATATATATCTGGAGTTTCTGTTGAGTTCAATCAGAGGCTGAGCTGAACAAAAACACAAAGGCACATCGCTGCGCCAGTCTCTAGCTAGCTTACAGCTAAAGTCTCGCTTGTGGCAAATAAACACGGACAGCACAAACAATCCACTGGTCAAATTCGGCATAAAATGACTTTGCTTTCTGTCTGAACACAGATTTTTATATAAATATAATATGATCAACAGTTCACCCAAAGAAGAAATTTTCTTTCATTAAGAAGTAAAAGACCTCTGTGTTTTGTTGCAAGACTTCAGCCAGATTTTCCTCACTTTAATAAAGAGTTAAACTGGGGTTAAATGAGTAATACATGTCTGTGAGTGTCAACCTCACAGACAGGTCTGTTCTGATTGTGAAGTTTCACCTGGCTGAGTTTCTCCCAGAACACTCCTGCAGTATAGAGACTTTGCTGCAACATAATCAAAGGAAGGGATTCTGTTAGATGAGAGGTGAAGACCTGCTCTATGGGACTCTGCACATGTATAAAGCATGACTCAGCAAAAACACAGGCACTTGTTACTGCACTTGTTGACTATAAACGACTGTGAACGAGCTGGAAACTCATTTTGGGATTCGGCAGTGGCACGAAGACTAAATCTGACAGAGCATCGCTAAGGAATTTATAATCTCAAAACAACATTAAAGTTGTAGTTTTAATCTTAAAGATACAGAAGGCAACCAGTAGTTCATATCATACAATTAAAAGCTTTTGTCTGATGATTCTAGTATTCTGAGACTTAGTATATCTAAATTTGACTACTTTTAGGCGGACAAAATAATTTAATAAAAGGATATAAGCCTAATATTTATTTGCCAGAAACATTAAGTCCCCATAAGAGGCACAATAAAGTAATTAATATACTGTACAGTCAGTGGCCACTTTATTAGGTACACCTGAAAGTCTAATGCAAACCAATACACCTGTTTTGTAATAAAGTCTTCTTTTATGATGCCTATAATGTTCAGTTTTTGTCCATGGGGAGGGAGGATCTCAGTATTTGTAAAATGCTGGCCACATCCCTGATAAAGGGTGTGCATCTCAGTATCAAGACAATATACCTGTAAATAGCTTACATCAGACTAAGGCAGCTGCTCATGTCTGTGGTTGAACTGAGGGTCATTATATCTGCAGATTTAAACTCAGGTGTAATCAGACTGGCTGGTAAATTCAGCGTTTTGGACAGAACAAAACAAGGTCAGCACATTGTTCTCTAAACCTACTGCACTGTACTGAACGTTCCCTGGAGCCAGAGTCCATTTAGTGCTGAGCTCCCTCTGGTCCACGTCCATTTACTGCTGCTGTCTGCTCTTTTAAAGCCTGCCTCCATTTAGTTTTACTCTCCCTAAATCCCAAGTCTGCTGAATGAAGTCTGGATGATGGAAGAATGATGCACTGACCCGTGATGGTGACTACAGCCTTCACAAACCTGCAGGACAGTCAGACAGGCAGCACAGAGACTGATGTTACACATCTAATATAAATGTTACATTAACTAAACACTAAATCTCAATAATACATTCACTAGCCACTGGAGGAACAAAAATAAAGAAATAATTATTTCCTCCATTAATCGATTATTCATTTGGTCTATAAAATGTTCACAATCAGAATTCCCTAAAGGCCAACAGGACATCTTACAAAACCACTTGTTTTGTCTGAGCAACAGTCCACAACCCAAAGATATTCAGTTTACTCTCCCATAAGATGAAGAAAAGCAGCAAATTCTCACAACTGAAATGATGACTCGATGATCAAAATAGTTGCCAAATGTTCTGTCGCTTGACTAATTGATTAATCTACTAATCATACAACTAACAGAAAGTGGAGTTTCTGTTGAGTTCAATCAGGCTGAGCAGAACAAAAACACTCACAGACACACTGCCAAAGACAAATCGCTGCGTCAGTCTCTAGCTAGCTTACAGCTACAGTCTTGCTTGTGGCGAATAAACACGGACAGCACAAACAATCCACTGGTCAAATTCGGGCATAAAATGACTTTGTTTTCTGTCTGAACACACCTTCAGAAAACATCCTGCACAAACACACTGCTTGTTTCTGTTTAATGTCTTAAAATGTAAAGCTGCGTTGAGTCATTCTGGGGCACTAGAGGGCAGAAAGACAATCAACCTCATAGAAACACATCACAGACGTAGCATTAGCGTATAAATGCGCCTACTTCCAAATCCAGCAGACACAGACCAACATTATCATCCCACTGGAGTCGTGTTTGTGTCAACCCGATGAAAGTCTAAATATTCACTCTCCCTTAAGCTCTGTTTTTGGACTCTTAACAACACCTGAGGGAAATATCTGGCTCTTTAGCAGCTAAATGCTCCACTATGTTCAACAGCTAGTCTCGAACTGTGTCTGTCTGCTGTTTGCTGCTGGGCAGGTAGTGTACAGTGGTTTTATCAGAGCTTGTTTGATGAAAACAGCTGCCTGCTGCTGCTGGAAACACTGAGACTGAATCGAACAGGAAATGAGCCGTAAAAACGAAACTATGAGATATTTGTCAAGCTGCAGAGTTGGGTGTTTATTCTCTTTGGGATCAGCATTATGAGCAACACTTTCTCCTTAAAGTCATTTGATTCAGAATTGATATAAAAAATCTCACTTCATAGAGCTAAATCCAGAAATGTCTCCAAATCTGAATGCAACAGAGAGAATATCTGGCTGAATTACTCCACCAACATCCCAGAGCCTCACGTCAGATAATGAGACATCTTTGTCTCTGAACTTACAGGCGTAGGTCATGGCGAAGCTGCTCCCTGTGTCCACCATGTCCACTTGCGGCACAAGTTTGGGGACGTCCTGGTGCTGTGCCAGGGCAAAACGAAACACCTCGTATTCATGGGAGCCGGTGGGGAAAAGGCCTCCTGTTTGACAAACACACAGAGACACAGTGGGTTATTATTTTAAAGCACATGAGAAGAAAAGAGCGCACCAGAAAGAACCAAATAACTGTTCACATCAGCCAAAACTTCACTTTTGATTATAAAATGGAGGCAAATAACATTGACAGCTAGACATACATGGCATTAAATGTAAACATTTTTGGATTACGCCAACCACAGAGCTTATGTTCTGCATGAATTCAAAATCTGCAGACAGAGCCACTCATCAGTTTTAGGACTACAAAAAGCATTATTGTGTATTGATCAACTTAAGTCTTGAGCTTTAAATGGCTGTTTGATAAAGTGTTACCTGATTGTTTGATTAGTTACACAACACTGTGAGCCCACATTCTTCAGCTGCTGTATATTTTGGAAAGCTGAGGAGGGAACTGTCCAACTCAATGTTTACAAGCATGATTTTGTTCCCAGAAGTCTAAGTAAGAATATTTTTGGGTTTTTTTTTCATCTCTACCAGTTTCAACAGAATTCAACAAATGTGCAGATGGGGCGACATGTTCCCACTGAAATTTGTGGTTCTCAACAAAAAACACAATCTTCACATTAGACTCTATGAAATTTGGTGACCCTGTTAGTTTGAGCTTCATAAATAAAATCAGATGGAAAACATTCATGTTTGACAAATAAGTAACAGTTGTTCATGAGGTCGACAGTCAAATGTAGGCATGTGAAGCTGTTATTGGTTGGTTTTCTTAGGTTGGGTTAGGCAGATGGACGATGGCTCATAGTCATCGACCACTGAGCCCTCTGCCATCGTAACGTCGTGATTTTCACATTCAATTTTCAACATATTTCCCAAACCTAGTCTAAAACTCCACAGGGTACCTTTAAGAATAAAATCAAGCTCAAAGTTGTTTCTCCAAGCACAATACATGGTAGCTCACAACACACTGCGAGTCACTAAAAATAGTCTGGTTTGCAGTAATTGCGGTTAAACGCCTCTTTTCCTTTTTCCCATTCTGTCTATTGCCCTGGCACTCACACACTCTCAACATAATGGTTTATAGGGTCACAGGGAAATTACCTGAACAGACTCTTAAACTCGGACTGACTAACCCTCTTGTCCTCTCTGTGGTGAAGTAGGAAGAGCTGTTTTTTTTGGTACGTTACTGCACTGAATGTACAGAGAGTCGCTCTGGTGTTTACAGCTGTTGAATTCAAATGTTAAAATGAACTTTTAATGTCTTTTTGTACAGGAGCTGTCATGACTCTCTGTCCTCTGTTGCTCTTGCTGTTGAGAAAACAGCCCAATAAACTGAACTCTTCATTTCTACCCTCATATTCTCTCAACTGTGATCTAAAAACGAGACATTTAATGTCATCAATTGTGATGCCCATTTTTCACAGTCTTCTGATGTTTCAAACGATTTTATCAAAATAAGATTTATAAGATTATAAAAATAATTTTAAAAATGATAGTTCACTCGTCAAGTGTACTAATCGTTAGAGAGTAGACTTTATTATGTTTTATAGCTGCACGACTCCATCAGATAATTTATATACTGTATACTGTGGCAATGACGTCACAGTGCGTTAACTGATAAGTTACCGCGGAAAGCTAATATAGCAGTCTTGCTAGTTCACGCAGACTCACTTTTAAACTTTGTAAAACCGTGAAAAGAGGTTATAATGTCGCTCTACATTAAACACAATATGAAACGACATAGTCACAAACCTTGTGCCTTCATCAGCGAGGTGCTAAACAAACACAAAATACAACATTTTGCTTTGTTTGGAGGAGACACTTCAACGCGCTAACATCGCACCAGCCGGCACTGACGCCACACCTTCAAAATAAGAGCATGCACACCATAACTAAAGGGACAAGTAATGTCATAGACTCAAGAACATACCGTGAAATGAATAAAAAGCAAAAACAACAAATTGAGTGTTATGGACTGTGTTAAATTTAATTTACAATCACCTGTTTACGGTGGTGGAAGCAGTATTCACATAATTTACTTGCTTACTGTTAAGTGAAAGTAGCAATACCACACAAATACTTCATCAGCAGTAAAAGCCCTGCATTGAAAATGTTACTTAAGTAAAAGTAGATAAGTATGCTTGGTAAAATGTACTTAAACTATCAAAAGTAAAAGTTGTCATAATGCAGAGAATTTCCCATCCCCTCTAATGTGTAGTGGAGTATGCAATGGGAATACTCAAATTAAAATTACAAGTACCTCAAAATTATAAATACCATACTTGTAAATGTATTTAGTTACATTACACCACTGCTTGTTGAAACACTGCATTAAAATAACCAGGAATATAATAGAAGTGTCACACAAACAAAGTCAACAAAGTCGTAGTAACAGGAGAGATTTTAAGAATGGCCATTAGGTTAAGTCCCTGAGATTTATTTTCAAGCTAAAGTAGAATCTAATAACCATATTTTACCCATTGAAACTACTCATACTATAATATGGGGATATTATATGAATATTATCAGAATAGGTTATGATTTATTCATCAGTTATAAAGGCTGGAAGCAGTCCATCTGCTCTGACAGAAGGGGTCACTGATTCAATAAACATACAGAGAAAACCAATGTTAGTGATTTTTAATGCTGAGGCTGAGGTTTGCAGCCTCGCTGGTTGGTATGCAGGGTCAGATGCACACGGAGTGCAGGAGTGATTTTATTCTGGTGAAAATGCAGGTCAGTTCAACTTGATGCTACATCAGCACCAAACCTGAGAGGAAACCGCAGCAGGAGTCGGGACCCGTGGTCCAATGAATCGCATTATAACTTCATTTTGGGAGAGTCACACGCTCGGCAACCCACAGCTGCCTGATCCACACTGAATGTGACCAAACCAGTCGAGGCTCAAATGGGAATGAAAGAGCTGACGGAGGATTCATCCAGTGTACAAAAGTCACAGTGAAGTTTTTGGACAGAGACGCACTGACATTATTCCTGAATTACTGACGCTGAATTGATTGATTGCTCTATTTAAGTGTCATGAACCAAATGTACATTTACTCACATAGTTTTCTGAGGTACTTGTATTTTACTTGTGTATTTCCATTTCATGCTACTTTATACATTTTACTCCACAACATTTATCTGACAGCCTCTGTAACAAGGTACTTTCCTGGTTAAGATTTTACATACAAAACTTATGATCAATAAATAAAATGACGCACTGTTATACATTAAACTACCCAACAGGATATGCAATAATAAAAAAAAGCTCCACCTCCACCAGCTGAAACATTAAAATGCTGCTTACACAATGAAGCACAATGAAGCAAAAAACAAAAAACAACTCAACATATTACCTTTGGTGTTTAGTGAAAGAGTAAAAGTCAATAAAAATATCATAGAAATAGTATAAAGAATGAATGCAGGCTACACTCTACCAGTCCCAACAGCCTGGAAGTCCCACAGGAAATATTACAGGAACCATTTAACACACTAAGCCAAGATTATTATGGGGATTTACAACCATAAGTACCACTGAGCACTTTTATGACACAACAAGAATATGATGAAAAAAGTTTTAAAAAAAATGAAACACACCACCTTATTATAAACATTGCTAGTGACACCACTAATGTCTAAAATTAAAGCTGCAACAATTAGTTAATTAATTATGAGTTGCTACACACTGAATACCTGAAACACAACAGTCGCAACAGGAATATTATAGTATGTAACAGGAGTCACAGTCTCTGTCCATGGTGCTGATTCCTACACACTGTATTGCTATCTGACTGTCTGTGGTGCTGATTCCTGTAACATTCCCGCAATAGAAAGTCAGATGAAATGAAAAAACAATATGACTGTAGCTCCTGAACACATCTACGTCATTATGGGGCTAATTTAAAGTGCAAAATACAAAATAAATAAGTCACAACATGAATATATGAATACTAACATACTGTAAGGCACAGAGGGAATCCCGGCCACAGGCATTATTACAGGAGTGCTGAGTGGAGCTACATAAACACGATATAAGTCATAACAGGAATATTCTTTCAATATCATAGGGTTATTATATGAATCAGTAATGGGAATGTTACAGGGACTCACTTTGGTATGCGCTAGTGCTGGAGCATTAATCTTCCAAAAACATTTTATGTACATTTTACATGAAAAGGGATATAAATATATTCGTGATATGTTAGCGAACTAGTTTATTATTGGAGTAGAGCTTTTCACAGTGCGTCATTACATGAATGCATCGCCTAGTAAATATGTGTATATATGTATAATTGCAAGTAAGATTAGACATATAGGAATATACAGTTTTACACACACTCTGAGTTATAATCTGGGATGCAGAAAATATTTAAGATATTATAGGAATACTCTTCCAAATGGTCCCGGAGCGCCCCTGGGTGCAGACACCCCGCCGCCCGCCGCTCACTCACCTATGTTAATGTTACTTGGGAAACTTGTGCCGCTGCAGAACCCGAGCAGCAGCAGCAGCAGCGGGAGGAGGACCGAGGGGACCGGGAAGCTCTGCAGCCGCATGTTTCCTCCAGCAGCAGCACCGACAGGAGACACGGAACAACCGGCGTAATCCCATTCACACCGGGGCCGGCACAGATCCACCGCAGCCCGGCCACAGACTCACACATCCACCGGCAGTCTGCTTCAGTCCTCTTTATTTATCTCTGTTCTCTCGGACTGTTTCCCTCTTAACAAACATCCATAGTTTGAGCGCAGAGCTCTGCTGCCGCGTCGACTCTGAGTGTCAGAGTGTTTGTTCACTGTTTCTGAAGACAACTACCTCCTCTCTCTCCCCCCTCCTCTCTCTCCCCCCTCTCTCTCTCTCTCTCTCTGTCCCCCCCCTCTCTCCCTCTCTCTCCCCCCCCCCTCTCTCTCTCTCTCTCTCCCCCCTCCTCTCTCTCCCTCTCTCTCTCTCTCTCTCTCTCTCTGTCCCCCCCTCTCTCCCTCTCTCTCCCCCCCCCCTCTCTCTCTCTCTCTCCCCCCTCTCTCTCATTCTCTCTCTCTCTCTCCCCCCTCTCTCATTCTCTCTCTCATTCTCTCTCTCTCTCTCCCTCTCTCTCTCTCTGTCTGTGTCTCTCTTTCTCTCTCTCTCTCTCTCCCCCCTCTCTCTCATTCTCTCTCTCTCTCTGTCTCTCTCTCTCTCTCTCTCTCTGTCTCCCTCTCTCTCTCCCTGTCTCTCTCTCTGTCTGTCTCCCTCTCTCTCTCTCTCTCTCTCTCTCTCCCTCCCTCTGTCTCTCTCTCTCTGTCTGTCTCTCTCTTTCTCTTTCTCTCTCTCTCTGTCCCTCTGTCTAATAAATCAGTCACAGGAGACATTTTACTGCAGAACGAGTACTTGTACTTTTGATATTTTAAGTATTTTTTGTTGGTAATACTTCTGTAACACTGTAAGACCACTGACAGTGAAAATACAACATGCAACAGTTACACTCATGTCGTCCAAATACAACACCAGAAGATACACATAAGCTCAAGTGATGTTTTAATAGTAATATTCAGACAAACTAATTTCTTGAGGGAACAAATTCCATTCATACATTGATTGATATATGACGTTGGATAGAGCTTCTTGTAGTTTTGGGCAATATGAACTGCCCTGCTGCTGTTGAATACAGTAATCTGTTTTTAACATCAAGCTAGAAAATATTTGAATGCCTGGCAACAGAATTGATTTTAATCCACAGTGAGTCATGAGTCCCAACGCCTCTGCAGTGAAGCTACTTAATAAAATACTATCATTACTGATATGAAATATTGTCAAATATATAAGTATGATAAATAGATTCTCAGTATAAAAAAACTTCCTTTAGTGCAGCGGGTCTCTGCTGGTCCATCACTGAGCAGTGAACTCACTGGGATCATGCTAACTGAGGGGTAGAGAGGAGATCCCTACACTTATTGAATTTATCGGTACCTGTACAGCAGGCAGTGCAGAAGACGCTGTGTAGGTCTGATTGATCGGCTAACAGCGCTGTTCTGTAGGATCTCAGGCTGCCATGTGGCTCGTCAGGGAGCGAAAGGTCAAAGATGAGCTGTAACTTCAGCCAGGGCCTCGTACGTGATCTGTGAAATATTCAAATCAATTTTGAAACAACAGAGACACTTAATTAAAAGATTAATGTGGTAACTAATTTATTTCTGTAGCAGGGGACATAATTTGTACGTGTTGATCATTTTAAAGGTTAGAAAAGGATAAAACAGGATTAAGAGTCTACAGCCACGCAAGCTACTCTGTGAGGCTGCACTAGCTAAATGACAAAGTTTCACAACGACAATGCTAACATGCTGTGGATGCTAAGCAGGTATATTGTTTAGCAGGTTCACCATCTTAGTTTGTCAATTAGCAGTAAACACAAGTCACAAAGGCTCCTTATTTTCTCTGGTATTTATTTTAATAAACCAAAGTATTGGAGATATTGAAGTTTTGACCTGATGGTGGCGCTAGATGAAAAGTCAGAGGATCACCAAAGTTATTACAATTCATCCTGAGGGGAACATGAATGTATGTACCAAATTTCATGCCAATCCATCTAATAATTGTTGATATATTTCAGTCTGGACCAAAGTGGTCAAAATCAATTAATATATCCATCCATGCACATTATCCTCTGTCCCTCCTCATAGAAGCACCCCAGTCCTCAGAGTCCTCAGTAAGGTCTTCATCAGGACCAAAGGAAAGCAGGCACAGTGTTAACTTGTTGGGTTGTAATGTTTCTAATCACAAAATGGCTGCCCTCCTACACAGTTTGCCCACACAAGGAATAATGGTGACGCTGATAATCCCCTTCTATTCACTTTCTAGCCAGCCAATTTTCTGAGACAAAACAAAGAGAGAGAGGAGAACGATCACCCTCTTTCATCCACATCCCTGCCTAATTAATTTATCTGCACTCGACAAACAGGCTAACGGCGGCGTAGGTGGATGTGCTGAAAACAAGACAAATGATCAACTTCTTCTGGTGAAGACGCCTTGTTCTCATTGCTCACAGCTCTCTCTTTCTACCCAGCAGCTGGGTGTTTGATGTATTTTGTTGCAAATGTTAATATCTAAACCAAGAAATTCTCCGTTATTTGCCAAGTTTTCACCCAGTACACCCAAATCACAATCATGGTCTAGCCATGCAGATAGTTTCAGTTTATCTGGCCAAAGATATCCACCACCACGCAGACAGATGGACCTCCTTCAGTCTCCTCGAGAAGAAGAGACGCTGGTGTGCCTTCTTGATCAGAGTTGAAGAGTTGAGGGGCCAAGAGAGGTCCTCAGAGATGTGGACACCCAGAAACTTAAAACTTAAAGCCTCCTTTGGTCTTCTTGGTGGGCCAGGTTGTTGCGAGTAGGTCTTCCAGTAAGATTTGCAGTAGCAGCATTAACAGCAATGTTAGCAGTAATAAAAGCTGTCATCGATGAGCTGAGGCGTCCACTCTCTTTGCCACCTCGTCTCATTTAGACTCTAATTAGCCCTGCGTGTAATTAGCTGAAATGGCAGAAAGCAGCGCATACAGTGAGACGTCTGGTTTATCTGCGGTGGCACATGAGCTACATCAAACAGTCTAATCTGCGTCCACGGCTGCCTGCCTGCTGACGGACGGAGGTGATTAGTTGACAGGCTGTTCAGCGATCAGATCTAGAAGATGTTTGGCTGTGATAAGACTCGTCCTCTCGGGAAGAACAAGGACAGATTTGTCAGATGGAAAAGGATTGTGGTTTGTGAACATTTTGTTATTGATGCTGTAATTTACAGCCGGAAACCAATTTCATTACACACAATAACAGATGACAGCCAGCTGGTGGTCAGAAAAACTGGATTTAGAGCAGATTCATCATAGTTTTCCTGCTGTTATCATAAAACCTCCCTGTGAACTTTGTATCTAATGGACCGAATCCATGTCTGTTATTTATTTATTCTACACTAGAATTTTGTTTGTTTTGTTTCTTTGGGTGAACCGACAGCTTTAACGCAATTTTTATGAGTGTTTTATAACTACACATAAACTGACACACAAAGATACTTATAATGGTTTGTGGTGAGTCATGAAACAGTTAGTAAAACTGAAAAATGTCAGATAAAAATATTTCAACAGTTAGTGTTCCCCCTGGAACAGTTTGTTCCAGTGTAACACAACAACACAAGAGTCTGCAGTCATGGGAGACCCTGACCCTAACCCTGAGCTGAATGCTAACATCACCATGCTAACAATTACAATGTTGAAATGCTGATATTTGCAGGTGTAATATTTATCATTGTCACTGTTATGGAATTTTCTATCTTCATCTCCGTCCTCTAGGGGTCAGAAACAGGGGTCACTTGCGTAGAAACTGAGCTTTGAGATCAGTACTAGGTTAGCAGTAAATGCCAGTGGAGGAGCCACTGTTTGCCTCACGTGAGAGCACCAGAGAAGCTGTCTGTGGTGTTTGGGAAAGACAGGAGCCATTCAGGAGGACAAGGACAGAGGCGGTGGCTGCTTGAACTCCCTAGACACCAGAAGATAGATGAAGGAGTGCGGTTATGCTGACAGAGTTCATACAGGTCGTCAGGTCAGATTGTGCAGACCTATCTAAACTATTACGGGTAAACATATTTCCTTGTTTGGGGGACTAATGCTTTCTAGACTAACCTACACGTGTTCTTAGTGCATAGAGTTTGACCATTTCTGGCCGTGTGATTGTAGCATGTTCATTGAGGGTTTGAAGTCTGACCACTTATGTTTTAACATTAAAGTCTGATCTTCAAAATTGAGGAGGCGTCATGCAGTAACCACTGTTTATACTTCTTTTATTATTGTTCATGCTGATCTGATCTTTGTTCTTTCTAGTATAGTTTCCACAGGTAGATACGCAGCTATGGCTTCCTGTCCTTAAACTAGATCACTTGGACGTTTCTTTATGAACTGATTGCCGTGGTTGAGCATCAAATTTAAGGTTTTCATTTAGGTAAAAACAAATCACTAACAAATGTGAATAAAACAAACAAACAAACAAAAGAAAACACTTGTGAATGTCAGCCCATCATGATTGACCTCAAACCACCAGCTGCAGTTTAAAGCTGCTGTTGTTGCCTTCAGGTCTGACATATTTCTATACATTACATTATCTAAAACAGCCAGTAGGCTCATGAAAGAATGATGCTTTTAATCTGCAGTTTTCCATAAAGGATGATGGGAGAATGAATAAATAATGACCCCATTGTGCCCGCACAGCACTATTTTACCCATGCAGAGTGTATGTAATGTGTGTGTATTGTGTGTAAAAGCTGGTTTACAATGCACAGTGCTCATATTCATCTCCTGTGAGTGTAAATCATAGATGTGGAAGGGAAGTGTACGTTCACTGCTGATGTCGTAGTTTTGTTGTTCTGTGTCACCCCTCCACCACCCCCCATTCTCCCCCATTCTCCCCCATCTCACCTGTCACTTATATTTATATAACAGCTGATGTGGCCAACACATGTACACTCAGATGTTGTAACAGATCGTCATGCAATACAGCTGCAGTGCTGCTCAAGCTCAGGACATGTTGGGAAAATGAATATTTTGTTTTCTAGAAGTTTTCAGGGGTCCAGTGCAGAGCTGTAGACCAGGTCCTCCTAAAGGTCTCATGTGGCACTGGTTTTGATTTCTTTGGTTCTTGTGATCACTTAAAGAGCTCTGCACGGTCAGTTAGAGGTCTACTGCTGCCCTGTATCACCAGTGGTGGAATGTAACTCAAGTACTGTACAAATGTGTACAAGAGTACCAATACATTAAATGTAAAAGTACTCCATTACAAGTTCTGCACTAACAATCCCACTTAAAAGTAGTAAAAGTACTAAGTAAGCCTTATCAGAAAATGCACATTCTGCAGTAAAATGTGTCCTGTGACTGATATTGTATATTATTATTTATAACATTATTAGACTGTTGATATGTGTTTTATGTAAAATCCTGACTATAGCTGTCAGATAAACGTAGTGGAGTAAGAAGTACAATATTTGCCTCTGAAATGTAGTGCAACATAAAGTAGCATAAACCAGTTCTTGAGTAAATGTACTTAGTTACTTTCGACCACTGTGTACAGCTGCATGAACACTGTTTGCAACAAACTTTTATCCCAGGAGTATTAATTTACCTTCAACATAAAATATTGCTCGTTGTATTTTGCAGTTGAGCACAAAAGGTTCACATCCATTACATCTGCCACCATTTATAACTGTATATAACTGCTCTGTACAGCCATTGTTGTTATTGATTGGGCCTCCCTTCAAGCCTAATCGTGAACTGAACCTCAAGCTTCACTTTGGGTCACTTTGTCTTTCCTTAGAGGAGTTATAATATTTGCAGGTTACTTGCTCAGAGGCAAGAACATGTAGAGTGATTAAAAAGAAATGTCTGGTTACTTATAGCGTGTACTTGAATGTGCAAACACACCATGAGACTTAAAGACATTTTTAAAAGACACCGAAACAGCAGAGAGCTGACGTGTCCTGCTGTAGTGTCTCTCTCTGCAGAGAATTGACTGCAGTGGCAGCTCTCCCTCTGAAAACTGCTTTAATCTGACCCAGAATCAGTGCAATAAATGTGAATGAATTAGTCTTAATGACATGACTGCAGAGACTCACTGAACAGTGAGCAAGGTACCACAGAACACACAGCCTGTAACAGATCCTTACAAATAAAAAGATACAGGTATGTTTTAACATTTTTAAAATTTAATTATACTGTATGTCCTTTAGCTGCAAGTCCAATTACTATTGATAAATGTAACTAAAGTACACGTTGTGACTGCACCAACTATGTAGTGATACTTCCAGGAGCTAATGGAGGTGCAGCATGTGCACCTTCAGGTGGCAAAGGACTCAAAATAACAAGTTATTAAACTTCTCAGAACCACACAAAGGATGCTTTAATGAGACATAAACAAGTTATCTACTGAGTGTGAGCAACACGACACATTTAATGAGCTACATCTAAGAGCAATCTCAAGTGATCACGAGATCAATCACATCCATGCATCAGAGACAACAAATTATCATCATCTGTCCCATTGTTCATTCTTTTAAAGAAATATATATATATATATATATATATATATATATATATATATATATATATAAATCCCTAATATCGACACTAGCAATTGACGTGTAAAACAGCAATCTCATATATTTATAATATATAAAACAAAATAAATTCTGCTGCTGGTATCATAAGGAGAATTTAATACCACAATGACAATTCAGACAATGGCGATAAATGGAAAGTGATTCCAGCTTTATTTTGGCTGATAAATGGAAAAACAAAAGAGTGTAACATCCTTTCAAATGTTCAAATCAAGTGCAAATAACAGGCTAAAATGTATATTTTCAAATACACAGATTAATTCCGTTTTCAAGACCAATGATAATTTGTAAAATTGATCCAGAACAGCTCATCTTTCTTTCTTTCCATCTAAGATCTTAACAAACATCTGCAGCTCTCTCTCATATTTTTAAACTGTAAAAAGTTTGACAGCAGCAGAATTTCTTTCCTGCTCCAGTTTGGTCTACTTGTAGACTTATTCCTAAATCTGTGATTAGAAGTAAAAGTATTTTTATCTTTCACCTACTACTTCTTCTTCTTCACCACTGGTCATTCGTTGATTTAATAAACTTTGTAAAACTTGACGTTCTGTCATCATCTGTTGGAGAAAATATGTTGAAATTTCTATTTTAGTTTTTTGTGTTTTCCTATCAGGCCTACAGGAGGGTAATACAACTATTATTACCACTACTATGAAGGCAGCTCACGTGACGTAATAAAACACACCTGTGTTTACTACATTCTGTAGTTCAGATGTTTTAGATGGTGGAAGTCATTGAATAGAAAATAACTATTGGACTCACAAGTGAGCTCACATCAGTCATCAACTAAATCATCTGCCTCAGGTTAGTGTTGGTCTCAGGTTATATAGAAAACAAATAATAAAAAAACCCATTTATTATTAAATTGAGCGGAGTTTCCCTTTAACACAGGGGGGGTTCCTCTCAGCTCTGATGAGAGTTCAGATAACCTCAGCATGTGAATCCAGAACAGGTCTCTTATTAATAAAACATTCACATCACCCTCTGCTGTGTGTGTGACTGTATAATGCTGCTGCTGTTCTGTATTATGTACATCTACTGTGTGGAGAATTACAGTACTATAGTATAGTATGTTACTATAATAAGTTAAGTTATATTTCATGTATTTCATCTGTAGACTGTATTCAGTGTATGATGGTCAAATAGAGGAAATCCCGGATCACTGTCAACTAAATGGGTTTGAAAATTGTTTCAGATTTGTTTCCATAAAAACACAAAATGACAAACAGAGCTGCAAAAACACAGCAGTGAAAGTGAAAGTGAAAGTGACTGAGTATGTTCTCTCACAGAGCTACAGACCAGGAGCCACTAACAGCTTAAAAGAGAATATAAAAACTGACTTTCAAGATATTCAAAGTGTGATGATGGAGCTCCGGCTGTGGACTCCGAGGGGTTTAAGGGAATTATTAAGTGCAACCCATGCTGGCTGTGTCATGCAGCGTTGTGAGGACATTTTAGAAAAAGAGGACATATTTAGAAAAGTAAAGACACTTTTGGAAAGCCAGGACATGTTGCAATGCGAGGACATTTTTGAAAAGTACAGATTCTTTAAAGTACGTCACTTTTGGAATTGAGTATTGAGTATTTTTGGAATATATCTTTAGCAAGTGACACTTCTGGAGAATGAGGACATTTTTGGATAAGAGTTTGAGGGTTAAAATTAGGTTTAGGTGAAGATTAGAACATGTATATCAAACATGAGGCTCTCTGTTCCTCACACACACTAAAGGAAGTGAAGCTGAACAGGTGGAGAGTCAGGCAGGTGGAGGAATACAGCAAAACAGGAAGTGAGGCTGATTATTTAACACCTTCACTCTATCAGTATTCAGTAAGAGGCTGATTTTGTTTTCCTTTCCTCACTGTGTAATCAAACATCTCTCACACCTCCTCTCAAAAACTGTAATTGCCACGAAACGCTGCAGCGTCTCATTAACACAGTCGTCAACGCAAAGGTCAAATTAACTTCCTCAATCATTCTTCCTACAGTTTAACACAACAGCCTTGATTCTCTAGAGCCACTAACCTCCATCAAATCAGTTTCACACAAGTTCAAAGTGAGAACCTTTTTTTTTGACAGGAAGTGAAACAGGCTGATTTTTCTTATTTTGGGGGATTTTTGACCTTCAGATGCAGAAGAATGCTGTTTTCACATTTATCTGCTGAAAATTCATCTTTCTTTGCTCAAGTGAAATCTCAGTTTAAAGATCTCCTTCAAACATGTTCAAGACACATACAATAATCTGCTTTAAATAATAATTTGTGTCTGATATGACTCTTCAACCAAATCGATTAAACTGGTTACATCTACTTCTTCTACATCACTGAAAAAAATCCAGAATCTCTGAATATGTAAATATTTTAAATTTCAAACATTTAACAGCCGGACACAAGATGCCTCCTTCTTAAGTCCATTGTCAGTCTTTGTGTCACACTGTATGTTTCATACTGGACCACGATTGGCTCCAAACTAGTTGTGATGTCATAAATCCTGCAGACATGTTCAGGTGTTAAACTCTAAACTTACAGCAGCTGAAGTACTCAGATATTTCATTAAAGTAAAAGTAGCCATATCACAGTGTAGAAATACTCATTAAAAATCGTACAAAAGTACAAAAAAGTAAAAGTATAAAAGTATTAGTATCAAAATAAACTTAAAGGGCCAAAAGTAAAAGTACTCGTTATGCAGAATGTCCCAGTGGTGCAGCTGCTAAATGTGGAGCTAATTTTAATTACTTTACACTCTTTATACACTGCTAGTTTGTGGATTTCCCTCATCTTAACTTGACATAATACCTCATTCATTTGTTGATTATATTTTGTTATTAATCTCAATCTGTAAAGTAACTAAAGTTACCAAATAAATGTAATGAAGTGAAAATATTTCCCTCTGAATTATAGTGTCGTAGTAGTATAGTGTAGGAGTAGAAATAGAAAGTAGCAGAAAATGTAAATACTCAAGCTAAGCATAAGTACCTCAAAATTGTACTTAAGTAGAGTGCTTGAGTAAATGTACTTGATTACTTTCCACCACTTGAAACTTTCCTCCTTTTAGCAGATCAATGTAAAAACAAACTCTGCACATACCTCACTGTGAAGTAACAATAAGACAAACACATTTTTGAGTGGAGAGGGATTTAAAAAAAACATCCAATTTATCTCCAAAGCCCGACAGAAAGTTTAGGTGTAAACAAGCTGTAAGCAGTCGCAGGATACACACAGTAGGAAATGACAAAATGTTCCTTTAACTGTGCAGCCAAACACCTAAAAACCAGAACATTTTCAGGAGCAAACAGGACTGGAGCTGGACTGTTTTATTTATGGTCTCTGTGCATTAAAGCTGTCAGAAGGCATCAGCGGGCCGTGCAGCTTGTTCCCAGGTCGTGGTTCAAATCCAGCTCAGCAGTGCTCCGTTCTGCTCGCCGTCAGCCTGAATTGTTTACCAAATCAGTTTTAACAAAAGCACTTAAGACAAAAAGCACTTTGCGAAGCGCCGAAAGGCCAGAAATAACACGTCACATTTACTCAGAACACATTACGCGAAAATGAGTTCATATGATTTCACTGCAGGAGAGAATCTGACTCGAGTTAAAGGAGGAGAGAAGGAGGTTAACTGAGGAGATCTCTGTATCCTTCCTTTTATTTCTCTCTCTTTCTTTTCACCTGTCATTTGTTCCTTCTCCTTCTTTAATCCCTCCTCTCTTTCTTGAGACTCCATCCTCCTCCTTCCTCTTTCGTCTTCATCCTCCAGCATGATCAATAGAAAGTTTGAAGATGTTGCATCTGAATAACTCTTCCACCACTGATGAATACATTAATTTAAGACAAGGTAGTGTGACCACAGAGTGTTTTTTATGCATCACACTCACAAACAAAATCAAAATCTTCCCTCTTCACTCGCTGTCCTTCCTTCGTCTCCTCCGCTTGCAGGAAGAAAAGAAAGGGAAGACTTCCCTTCACCGGCTCGGCTGTCAGCAGTAGTTAAAGCTCCAGGCGACGAGAGGAGGAGAAAGGAGGAGAGGTGGAAGAAGGGAGGATGAGGAAGAGAGGAAGAGGAGGATTAGAGAAAGAGAAGAGTTGAGGAGATGTTGAGTCATTTCATTCATCTTTCTGGGTATTTTGTTTTGGTGGGATGAAACCCCTACTGTGAGACCTGTCAAAATAAGAGAGAGGGAGAGATGGAGAGAGATAAAAAGAGAGAGAAAGTGAGGGTTTGACTTTAGAAAACTTCTCTGCCCTCCCAGCGACAGTTCGGCTTCCAGCAGAAGTTACATAAAACACCAACAAAGAAATAAAAGCATGGAGTTTTCAGATGCAACAACTGCAACAATCAGGGATGTTTAAAGCACTCTGCACTCACTACTTTTTTTTTTTTAATCTTTTTACTCTGATCTCTTATATGTCAAGTGGCTTTGATTTCTTCTTCTTCTTCTTCTTCTTTCTAATGCTGAGAAAAGACCCCAAGTCTGTGAGCCAATGGGAAGAAAGTAGGATCTCCAGGAGAGAGTCACCTCCGTTGCTGCCACAAAAGTATGAAAGCAAATCGGTTTAATTCCTCTGTGATCTTAACTTTACGCAACATTATGCAATAATTTGTTAGTTTTGCGCAGCTTTTGGAGTGCAGTTCACCCTTATGGACAGCTGTACAGGTGCATTTGTTGATCAGCTGACAGATTTGGATGTGGTGGGCTGAAAACTTTGCTAACACTGCCAAACATCAAGCAAGTGCAACAACACAAGACGTAGCAACCCAGCTAACATTACTTACTAGTCCAAGAAGAGCAGCCTTTTATTCTTTGAAGCTCTCGCCAATGACTAAAATCCAGTCCCAGATTTACTCTTGTCTGTCCTCATTGGTCTCTTCGTTTCTTCCACGATGTCCGTACTGACAATACAGAGTTGGACCCACGTGGGACGTAGTGCTGAAAAGCATTCAAGTTACATACCACCACTGTTCACTGTCAGTGGGTTCATTCACTTTGGTGTAGTGTTTTTTAGTTTTGCTGCAAATATAAAAGCAGATTATCAATCACCACATTTATTTGATGTTAAATATCATATTTAAAAAACAAAATGTGTCCACATATAAATGAGAGTGTGAATGTTCACAGCAACAATAGCTGCTGTACAGATGAAAGTGAGCTGAAGTGCAGCAGCAGCTGTCAGTCAGGATCAGACACTCGCAGCTACAAACAGCCTCATGTTTCCTCCTGAGCGCAGACAGCTGCCTGTTAATTGGCTGCAGATGATGGAGGGGTGATGATTCCTGCTGATGGTTTCCAACAGGCAAAGCTGCCTGGCTCAAAGGCCCATTGGTGAGAGATGGTCCTCGTCAGTTATATCAGAGTTTCTCACAATCTGTGTGATTCTTCTAAACATCAGGAAACAGTTTCTGTTGTTATTCCAAGAGGCTCTGGAAGCTCCAGCAGAGGGGATGGTAGAATGACTTCTTCAGGGCGTTCTTGGAAAAAAAAGAGGCTGTTTCTTTGATGGTATTTCTGCTTTATTAGATAGATATCTAGGTCAACACACACATCCTTTATTTCTCTCTCTCAGTCAAAGATTATTTCTTGTATTTCAGACATGCACTTCGTTATGTGACTCAGTCTCACGTCTAAATAAACGCCTGAATGATTTTTATGTAAAAGTCACGACTGCGATCATACCTACGGACCGACACGTTCAACACGACTCAAGTCTGAACTGAACGCTGTGACATTAACATAAAGGCTGCAGCGAACACACAGAGACATTAAATCTTGTCTTGTTCCCCCTGCTAAGATCACTGTAATAAATCACTAAATTATCATCTTTTATGCACAAAGAAAATAAAATCAGTTTCATAAGTTGCTGAGGAGATTCTTCTCAGATCAGTCTGTAAAATATGAAAAAGAAAACTCATATAACAACAGTAATAATCAGACAAGCATTCCCTAGAAGAGAAGCATCCCTCAGACTCATGACCGTCAATAAAGCTTCAACGGAAAATGATATGTTTTAAAATCCATCAGCGATGCAGAGAACAGAGAACACTCGTCTCCCTTCACGTCGTTGAACTTTTCAACTCACCGCTGTTTACCAGCAGAAACATCACGAGAGCGTTGTGGTTCTGACATTAAATATACTCTCATGTCTGAATAAAGCCGTGACTAAGACCTCTGTCTGAACGACAAGAAGCCAGCAAATATACGGCTGGTGGAAAGCATTTAATTACATTTACACAAGAACTTTGTACTTCTACTCCACGACACCAAAAACAGGCAAATGTTGAATTTTTAACAGCTTTAGTTACTTGTTACTTTTCAGATTTTCACACCATTTCTGTCCGTGTAACTCCAGATTTTGTGATTTTGAACGTGAAAGTTTCTGATAAACTGAAGGATGATGATTGTGTTCCTTGATGGGTTGAAAAAAATTTAATCCACCCCCTGGATAATTTGGAAAATGTATCGTCACAAAGCTGAGATATGGCTGAGATATGTGGTTCTCACGGGACGGCGACGCTACAAACATATGCTGATTTTATAGAATATGATGCTTTGCTGTAGATTAAACTACCCAACAGTATATAAAGTAGTTAAAATGAGTTCAACCTGAAACATCTATCTATTTTACTGCAGAATGAAGATATGTTGGTGACAATACTTTCATACTTACATAAGTAAGGTTTTGAATGCAGCACTTTTACATGTAGTGGAGTATTTTCAGAGTGTGGTATAAATACTTTTACTTGAGTAAAGGATCTGAATACTTCATACAACACTGAAATGTGCAAATTCATTGTCAAACAAAAGGGTGTTAAAGAAATGTAAAAGTGTCTGGTGAGGAAAAGCAAATAAGCAAATGCTGAAACACACACACACACACACATACACACACACACACACACACACACACACACACACACACACACACACACACTCATTATCTCCTTCGTCTCTCAGAACCAGCAGTTATCTGTTCTCTCTTGTCAAACCATTAGCAGCCAATCAGCATTTAAATCACTGTCTAATTGCTTTTTATGACAGTTGTCATAGCAACCGGGCAACTCTTTGAAGCCATTTGATGGTTTTTAGGCTCCATCGGGGCTCTATGAGAGTGTGTGTGTGTGCTGATGATTTGCAGATTTACTGGGCCACAAATAAATACAGAGAGGGGTGCAGCGACTTAGCCAGCAAAACACACACACACACACACACTGGTGTTCATGCTGGGATGGTGGTTGTACAGAGCTGGCAGGGAGGCAGGCAGCTGCAGGGAGGAGTGTTTTAATCCTCAGATCTGCAGGAAAACTTGTCTGTCCTCACTGAGCTGGAGGCCTGCAGGCAGCAGAGAGAAACCAGCAGCCAAAAGGTCACAGCTTCAATCCTCGTCATCACTATCAGTGGAAGTGGTTAAAGCTCTGAGTATACACCTACAGCTGCCCACTGGCCACCAATCACAACATAGTCCTATGTAATATTAGCTTAGGCTATTTCCACGCAACAAAATCTGAAAACACTTGGTCTCATGTAAGAACCAGTTGTAAGAACAGTTTTCTTCTTAAATTGCACGTACGAGCGATTTAAGAAAATTCACAACTTTCTTCACAGGGGAAAATATACTCGTTTGACTTGGAAATTAAAATACCTACATACATTTTCCTGATAATACTTCTGTACTTAAGTAACTTTTTGAATTCAGGACTTCTACTCGTATTTCTACTTTTACTTGAGCAAAGGATCTGAGTACTTCTTCTGCCACTGTTTGCTTTTATTTGGGACGGCGGATTACAGCCGTACACCGCCAACTTCTGGTGAAATACGCTTTGAAACGAGCCTCGTTCATTCTCCAAAACAGTTCATGGAAACGCGCCTAAATCGCATTTCTTTTTTGCGACATTTCAAAAGTTGTCTTAAAATTAGCTTGACAATTCATTGGAAACACGGCTACTGATGGTCCTCGCAAGTACAAAAGTACAAGTGTGTGTGTGTGTGTGTGTGTGTGTGTGTGTGTGTCGTTTGAAGTGAAAGCCGCACTGTATATCAGAGATCTCAGGACTAACTAACACTAACAACAATGCACTGTAAGCACTTTGCACACACATCAACACACACTCTGTATCCATGTTGGCAGCTGTGGCTCTTCTGCTCATGTAGAAAACAAAGAGATCAGAACAGATCTTGTTGTTGTTCATTAGACATCATCTGATTGAAGGATGATCCGCTCTGACTCCACACGAGACGAACATCAACATGATCCTCTCTGTGCTTCAGTCTTTCAACCACATTATCAGCTGTTCTCCAACTCAATCCGCTGCTTTCTACACGTTGTCAACTAACAATTCGTCATGAAAGACTCCCGTTTTCAGATTTAGTGAAGAGAAAACAATCCAATAGGAAGAGCAGCTTAAAGCCCAGTTTCCCTCCTTTATACCTTTGACTTCTTCCTCCTTCTGAAAACTCTTTTTGTCCCCCGAACAGGCCGATAGTTTTGGTGGTATTCCTGCTGCAGACAGTCTGTCCTTTCAGCTCCACTCAGCTGCTGCTGAAAGGAGATGAGGAAACACACCAACTCATTCAACTACTAAACAAAAGAATCTGCAGACTTTAAACCAAAATAGAAGCAGTTTTTCAATCAGGCTTACTGATAAACAACAGCAGCTGGCCTTGTTTTAATTGTAAAAGGACTCAGAGTGGGCGTGCACTAGATTGGACGCATGATTGTGTAACGCAGCAAAAAGACAAGGTTAAATTGAAATTAAAATATTGTCCTGCCTCATGCCATGTGCTAAAAAATGAAAAGAATGCTAAAAAATAATCTAAATTAGTTTTCCAGGTCCCTTACTGAAATGTACGGGGAAAATTAAGTTTATTTACACCTATAATAAACATCAGGTGCACCATACAGGCAGAGGCAGAAGTTGTTTTTCATTACCTTAACCATGATCTTTTCCTAATCTTAACCGAGTGTGTAAGCAAGACATTTAAAAACCTTGTCTTTGGGTGCGAAAGAAAATTCACTGAATGTAAATGTGGGATTTTAGAGCTGCTCGTAATAGACTTTTTTAACCTTAGGAGAGTCAGGCTAGCTGTTTCCCCATGTTTCCAGTCTTTATGCGAAGCTAAGCTAATCACCTTCCTGGCTGTAGCTTCATATTTACTGTATAGACATGAGTACAGACATCTTCTCCTCTAACTCACAGCAAGAAAGTATATTTTCCAAAATCTTGAACTATTTAAGTTATTTTTTGGCGGATATGTGAAATCATTATTGAAGGAAAAATATATAAAGTTTTTATAAGTTTTAATGGACAAAACACTTTACAATTTTGTCTGCTGTGAAGCTGCCATGCAAGGGATGAACTTGGGGTTCAATGTCTTGCTCAAGGACACACTGACGCATGGACAAGAGGAGCCGGGAATCGCACCGCACCCTGGGACAACTCGCTCTACCTCCTGAGCCACAGCCGCCCCTAAATCTAACAACAATTAAAAGAACAATCTGAAATAAACACAACTAATTTACAATTTAGTGCCAAAAAAAAAAGTGTGCTTCCACTCTTCCTGCGGTTTTCAGAACATAAGAGGGTGATTTGGTACCAAATGCAATCAAACAGAACAAGAAAAGACAGTAATTGTGCCTTTCTGGTTCAGTGTCATTGAAGTACAAAATGAGTTTTCAAACCCAGACCCTGTTTCTGACTCACAACAAGGAAATTCATCACAGCATGGCAGCACCTGGAAATTGGGCTCATGGCAGGGGTGCAGTGCTCAGCCCCAGTATTCAGTGAGGAAATGAGGGTGATCATTAGGACATCAAATTGGATTGCAGAAGAAAAAAAGCTGGAAGGAATTCACAACTGTGGCTTTGACTGCACTTTGTAAAAAAAAAAAAAAGCTGCTGCTTGACAGATTGAATTACATCCCAAAATGGGGGAGGATTAAAGTCATGCAAATCAAGAGGCAATGCTATAATGAAGGGGAAACTGTCAGACCAAAGATCCTCCACTGACAAAAAGGCAAATCCAACAATGCTGAAAGCTTAAGAAGATGAAATGTAAACCTTCCAAATGAAGAACAAATTCAGGTGAAGACAGAACATGATGTTTTACAGGACCTGAAGAGCTCATTAAGAATCAGATCTAAAGATCTATTTTCATCTGCAGTGATGAATTAAATGATCATCTTTTAAAAACCGGATCATATCTTATAGTTTTGACTGTTTCTGCAACATTTTAGTCACTAACGTCACGGCTGAGATCTGAAGATGAGGCTCTGCTGGACACAGCTTTATGTCTGAAGGCTCTGCGGGGAATCTCCACATGAGCCATCAGACAAGTTATAAATGAGTCCAGTTCAACTAAATTATCTAAACTAAGGGTTTTCTGAGTCTGACACTGGGAATTATTAATGGACTTCATTGGTATTGGTAAATGGACTTTACTTATGTTGCACATTTCAATCTTAATGGTTCCTAAAGCGCTTTACAGATTGGTTTCATTCACCCATTCACATACTGATGGCATGCAAGGTGCTGGCCTCCATCGGGAGCAATTTAGGGTTCAGTGTTTTGCCTAAGGACACTTGGACATGTGGACAGAGGGAACGGGGATCGAACCATCCAAACCCGCTCTACCCTGCTTTACCACGTCTAACCTCAACATTATTATAGAACAACACGCAGGAGACGACTGTTTGTTTCCTACTTGCAGTCATTGTGTGTTTCTGTTAACCATCATGATCGTTCGCTAACCTTAACCAAAGACTTATTTTAACTCAAACCATGATTTTTCCCCAACCGTAACCAAGTCGTTTGTGTGCCTAAATGTAATAAACCTTAACCATGGCGGTGTCAGATCAGGAAACGTTTCGGTAATATGCAACAGTTTTGGAAGGCACAGACAAATTTTGTTGTCCTGCTGATAACAGCGTTAGATCAGAAAACTCTTCACGTGTTGTTCTGGAGGGCAGTTACAAACTACGTATTTTGTCGTTTAGTATGGAAGACTTGTTGGCTACCACCATAGAACTGGTACATCACTCGCTACTGATTGATTTTGGCAAAGCAAGCGCCCGTTCCAAGCAGAAATCAATTAACGTGAACACAACGTAAACTGAATGAATGAAGCGAAAATAAAATAAACGTACGATCTGATTTTCAGGCTAGTTGCAATAATTAGCTCATTAGTCCTCAGCAATGCAGTGGAGGAAAGTACATTTACTCAAGTACAATTTTGAGGAACTTTACTATTTTACTTCACTCAGTAGTGTTTTTACTCAGTTCTGTCTTCACCTGAATTTGTTCTGTATTTGTAAGGTCTACATTTTACTCAGTAAATTACCATTCATTAAGTATATGAAGTAAAATTAGCTCCACTTTGACCAACAATCATCCAATACCACTGACAAATGAATACATCAATAAAAATGATCCAATAATATAAAAGTATAACACTGAGTACTATTACTTTTGATATTTTGTTGCTATTACTGCTGTACTTGAATGCAGGACATTTACTTAGAAGTATATAAGAGTATTTTTATACTGTGGTTTTGCTACTTTTACCTAAGTCAGTTATTTGAATACGTCATTCATCACTGGAGCAATGAAGCCTGGTGATGACTGAAGCCAAAACTACAAAATCCCATTACAGATAAAACCCACAAACAAGCATGATTGACATAAAAAAAGATCTTGTCACCTTTGCTGGAAACACTTGAACATTTCTGTGACGTCTCAGACGGCGTTTCAAGTCAAATCTGATTAAAACTGTCAAATTAAAGCTATTATTTGGAAGTCTAATGGATGTGTACATTAAGCCTTATTAGTCTAATAATCCACCGTCTTCTGCACTGCAGAGCTGCTTCAACCTGCAGATTGACAAAATAAATCTGACTGAAAGAATCATCACAGCACGGCAGCACCTGGAAATGAGAACCACGGTGCTTTTAGAATTAACAGTTCTTTATGCTCATGATGATGAAGTAGCTTTCAGGTATCTTTTATTTCCCAATATCCCCCATACTGTATCACTGTTCATTCTCTACATGAGGCCAAATTAATGTTCATCTAAAATTCATACATAAAAAGTGCTTCAGAAAACATTAAAAAGCTGACACACACTTTCTTTTTGTTTTCTTGGTCTAAAGTTTCTTGGGCCCCATTTCAATCTGCAACGACCAGCGCAAAGTGGTTTAGGTCTTGGACACATGGGCTATTTTGGTTTATGCAAAAGGGCTGGGTGAAGTGGAATATAGATCAGCGTGACGGCCTCTGACTCTGTCAGTGCTCCTCCTGCTGTTCTGTGTTTGCTTTTTGCAGGTAGAGATGGGCAGAGCCATCCAATGTCTTTCACCAGGGCATGCTGGGCTTAGGCTCTCTCTCCTGCCATCATCATTTGGTCTTTTGGTTTGGTTTACCCCTTGGTTTTGCCTTTACAACACTACACATACATTCAGCATTGCATTCCCCCCAGACTTGCAGACTACAGATTAATTTATTACCTTTGCCTTCGTTTCAATTAAAACATTGTTTAAATTACTTTAAATCTTGTGTGGTCTCCCTCTTTGTCTCGCTCACTGAGCGCGAGTGTGGTGATTAATGAATACACTCTCAGCCTATCACAGTGAAGCATGACAACAACAGTTCAACAAATTAAGAATCGGCTTAAAAAATTAAGAATCGGCTTAAAAAAAAAGAAATGCTAATTTTGCTTTGACAAAAAAGTTGTAAAGGAGGAAGTGATTCTCAGGATTTATGAGCTCCAGAGTGAGAGGAAAAAGTCAGAGGACCACCAAAGCCTCTTGAGACCTTGAATATCTGTATCAAGTTTCATGGCTATCCATCCGATAGTTGTCACGATAGTTCACTCGAAACCACGAATGTCAACCTCATGGTGGCGCTAGAGGAAAAGTCAGGTGACCACAAAAATCAGTCGGATTCATCCTGAGGAGAATATGAATATCTGCACCAAATGTCATGGCAATCCATCCAATAGGTGTTGAGATATCACAGATATCTGGACCAAAGTAGTGGACAGATGTACGACCAACAGCCATCCATGGCTAAAAATAGATTTGAAAAAAGAAGAGATTTGAATCGCTCAACAGAGTTTACTGACCTGACCAGAGGGAGCCATGATCTGGGAGTCAGGGCAGCAAAAAGCTCAGTCACCATGAGTCTTAAAGTTTGTGCAGAGAACAACAAAGAGAGCTTGTTCTGAGGCGGCTGACCTGCAGCTCACTGATATGTGGTGGATCCGAGCTAACTTAAAATACTTCAAAATTTAAATTTAGCATGAACAAGTCTGTACTCACAGCGTGAACGACTGTAAGGACTCCCCTTTAATGTAATTCATAATCAAACTGTACATGTAGTTTAATGCAGGAGACAGTACAGTTTATGCACATGACACGTAACTAATCATTTCTATGCATGATGTGTCTGTAAGTATTCTTGTATGAACCCATACAAACAGGAAGTGCAGACTGAAAAGTAAAAATATAGAGGAGGAGATGCTGAAAGATGATGAGAAGACAACGGAGGAAAATAGAAAGAGAAAAACAGCAGGAGATCTTTTTAATAAAGCTCCCTGATTTCAACAACTCCACATCTCCTCAGGTTTTTGACTGTGTCTGTGAGTCACCTGCTGCTCATCTGCTATAGAGGAAGTTGGTTTCAATATGGGCCAAAATGTTTAGCAAAATCCGCCTTCATCCGAGGAGTTTGTGAGCCGAGGAAAACATGTTCGCTCTCCAAGAAAAGTGCTTGTCAAGCTAAAGTCAGCGCTAAACAGATTCAGCATTTTTATCTTCTTGTCAGCAGAGAGTTTGTCAAGCTGCTTCTTCTTCTTTGGTATCTTTCTCATTTGCATTATGTTGAGGTGTTACAAAGACATTACATGGATTTAAGAGAGTAAAACAGCATGTGATCAACTCTGACCTCCGTCTCTATATTCATTTATTGATTCATGGATTTTATGTCCCCCTCCCACTGTAGCTCTATATGCAGTCAGTTACTTTTAATATTTACTTACACTTTGCTCATAGTATCTTTATTTATGTGGGAATTTGAATGCTATACTTTAACTTGTAATGGGATATTTTTTCACTGTTGCACTGGTACTTGGATTTTAGTAAACCATCTGAACACTGCTTCCACCAGTGCCAATAGTGAAACTGGAAAGCTCACAATGAAACAGGAGAAGAGATAGAGAAGAGATAGAGATTATACTTCATTAGCAACAGAAGTAAAATAAAGGCTAATATTGGAGTAAAAAGCAACAGAGTCAAAGAATGATGGGACTTCAGGTTGGAAGCCAATCTTATATATACATACATACTACTACTTACATACTACAGATTTGTTTTTCCAAGTACTTTGTGGTGACAAACGTAATCAATGCCTGGATTATATTCACAGGCAACGTCGTTTTTTACAAGCGGATATTGTATTGCAACAGCAGATATTTATAGACTTCACCACCTCCCAAAACAAAACTTATGCAGGTATGCTCTGACAAACACATGAGTCATTACTGGTCTTCAGTGTGATTTTCTCTCCTCTGTAGAATAAATATAAGCCTTAAATGAAGTTTCGTGCAGCTTTGCAAATTCATGAGGTCTGTTAATGTCCAGTGTTGTTTTAATGCAAGGTGAGCAGAGCAGCGGGGGTGTATGCCTGATTTAACTCCTCAGGGCCTAATGGACAGACGAGCCCTGAGAGTGCAGCTCTGCACGCTAAGAAAGCTTAATCAGCCATGTGTCCCCGCGTGCTTCAGCCCACGCAAGGTCCTCCACATGTCAAAGGAACATTTCTGCAGCCACCTACAGCTCACCTTGTTCCCAAAGTGTCACCCAAGAAGCACAGGGAATGTTTCCAGGTCAAAGGGAAGCTGAGCAGAAACCACATGCAGGTTTGAGCGCTTGAGCTGGAAACCAACATAAGTTCAGGGTTCAGTCTGTGGTGAGCATGAATGGATTAATGAACGGGCCTGATGGGCACAGGCCCAGGGGCCCAAAGTATCAGGGGGCCTGTAGTTTGAAGTGCCTGTTAATAATGTCAATCAAACAACCACAAAGAGACACAAAATAACTACAAAGAACGACTACAAAGAGACACAAAACGTCTACAAAGAGACACAAAACAACTACAAATAGACGCAAAACCACAAAGACATACAAAGTGACTACAAAGAGGCATAAAATTACTACACAGAGACACAAAACGACTATAGCGAGACTCACAGTGACCACAAAGAGACACAAAGTGATGACAAAGAGGCACAGAATGACCATGAAGCGACTACAAAGCGACTACAAATACACACAAAACGACTACAAACAGACACAAAGTGACTATAACGAGATAGTGGCCACAAAGAGACACAAAGCGACTGCAAAGGGACCACAAAGAGCTGGAAAACAACCACAAACGATGTCTTGCTCCTATGTAGGAGGCGTGAGGAGCCTTTTACATGTTTATGGCCCACTGTCTCATCTAATCCGTCCATGAGAGGCGTTAAAGGTTCATGATCACAGAATAAATATTCCGTAACCATGAAGAAAAGGTACATACAGTCCATGTCCACTTTGGCCTTTTGCGTGAATAATAAAAGCAGGACCATATTGAAGGACAGACCTCCCTGTTTTTAAACACATTATCCGACATCTCCTCTTATCTCTGTCCTCCACCTCTGCCTCTCCTGGCCGGCACATCAATAAATCATCCAATAATGTGATGAATAATTTGCAACAATCGGCTAATACCGCACTGCTACGTTAACATCAGCTTTCCACATCTTTATTTCATAATGCTGTTATTCCTTTTGGCCAGACTAAAGATGACTTTCATCTGTAGGTGGAGGAGAATTAACAGAATCAAAGGTGTGAGAGGACCATCAGAGTTGAGTTTAATTTGTTTTTAGTAGCAACAGCAGAGACTAAAATCACTGGAAGCATGAACAGATACCATGTCACATTTCTTTTATTATTTTAATGAATTTACTCTATTTGTTCAACTCCCTCCAGCTGCTCCTCCCTGGCATGCTAGCAGATGTTGTCTCTCTAAAGGTAAAACGCAAAAGGAAGAGGGTGAAGATTCATAGATAATCAGGTCTAATAAAAGTCTAGTGTGTAATTGGGTGTGGTCAGAAGTTTATCACTGCAACAACTGGACAACAAACAATCTACTTTCTAGTTGTAGATCACTAGTTGCTCTTGACATGACTATGCAGAAGAAAGTTACTGTCTTGACAGACTGATCTGGACTCAACAGTTACACCTTAGAAACAACTGATCTCTACGTAAGAACTAGTCTGTGAGGTGCAACCTGTTAGTTTAGTGACACGTAAAACTCTTTATGTTAGAAGTTTGAATTCATGAACAGTTGGTGCAACAGGCTCCTGACCTCAAGAAGAGAAAATGAATTGCACAAAACCCACAACATAGAAATCAAAAAGTAAAGATTCAGATATAAAAATGACATAAAATAATAAAGAGGGAGGGACTGTGCTGCCAGCAGTGACAGCTTTATGCTGCATTCAGGTCGTGTGGGAGTTCCAACTGTCGAGAAAACTTGACAGCTCAAAGACATGCGAAGTCCTCTGTGTGTTTTAATGTAAAGCTGGGAGCAATCGAACACAATGACTGTAGTTTAACTGCCGACTTTGTTTGCTCTAAATGATTATTATTCTGTCTCGTCACAGTCGACACACAGTGACACGTCTGACTTTATGTTTGGCAGAAAAATGTAAATGGTCAAATAGCAAGTAGTTGTGTCCTGTAGTGGCTTCAGAACCACTGAGACCAGAAGAATCCCTGACAGTATTTGGTTGATTTTATTTTATTTTTTTGTTTGTTTGTTTAAAGCAGCTTGATTGATTTTTAGCCACTTGTGCAACAAGAGTAAACACAACATCTAGCTTTTCTTTTTTTTTTAAAGTTGATATGGTGAAAGTGTTAGCAAATAGTTGACTGTTTACATATCCAGCAGACATGGAACAACATTATTATTCATTTGGTGGACAGTTTCTGGCAACCTGATGATGATGCTTTATGTAAAATCTGTGCATTCACCGGCTGATCCCTGTGGACTCTGTGAACAATGAAAACTGCTCTTTGGGGAGGTACTGCTGACAAAATGCCACAAATTATGGCAAAAATTAGGTTTAATATAATGGAAATTTAAGTGTGTTCTTGTCTATGCTGTACTTCTCTACCACTCATTCACCCAATTAAAAACAAATGAAGAAATATTAATATAGAATCATCTCAGTTCCAAGATCACAGACGTAACAAAGAGCCGTAACAATGAGGTCAAAGGTCAGAGATCACAGCGCCCACAACATGATGGATGGAGCACATAAATATCCCTGTGACCCTGCAGTGATCGGGGATATGAAGGGAAGGACAAAGAGCTGCTGAACAAAGCAACTGAAGGTATCTTTTATTACAAATTATAATCACTTGTTTTGCTTTAATTCAGTTTGTTTTCATTCATTTTGATCAAGGCACATTTATATCTGTACGGTAAATATGAATCTACAGCCAGCAGCTGGTTAGCTTAGCTTAGCAAGACTGGAAACAAGGGGGAAACAGGTAGGGGACAGTTTGCAGTTATATGGAGTGTTATATGCTGGAGTATTTCTTGGCCAGGACCCGGCCAACCCGGGGCGGGTTTACAGAAGATATTCCAGACTGGTCTGCAGTGCCACGCCAGTCTTAATTTTGCTTTTATAAAAGACTAATGCAAGTTTGACTGACTTATTTTAAGCCTAAAAAGTTAACCACACTACTCTCAGGCTAACTCAGAAATACGAGCCATGTTTCTATGGTAACAATCAGTGAGACCTGCTGACGAGTGTTTCTATGGTAACAATCAGTGAGACCTGCTGACGAGTGGCAGCAAATGACAAAAAAAGAGGAAAACATGGCTCATCATTTTGATATTTTGCTGACAACATTTTGGAGCGAGTAATCAATTAAATGTTGTTTATATAGCGCCATATCATCACAGAGGTTCTCTAAGGGCACTTTGCATATAGAACAGGTCTAGACCGAACTCTTTATAAATATACAGCAGTGAGGACATCATCGTTGTCTTCATTTGTCCAAGAAAACTATCCTTCGTCTGACAGAAGAGTTAGCAGAAGTACTGAGTCCTGCCACAGCAGCTCAGCTCTGCTGCAGGTCTACACTGCTGCATTTTAAAGTAGTGGAAGTTCTTATATTGTTACACTCTTTGCTGACTTTTCACAGTCCTCGTAACAGTTGAATTTTTTCCAGAAGGCAAACATTTTCTGCTGGACAGAATGTAGCTGAGCGGTTTGATGTGGATATGCTCATTCATGTGTTTTGGATTGGTTTAGTCCTACTTAAGATTGTCAAGAACTAGACAGCTTTGTACAACGGATGGATTTAGACGTCGATCTGAAGTCTGATTATTAGTTTGATCAAAGACAAAGTGAAAGTCTATCTTTGCGAGCCTGGCTCGCTGTTTCTTTTTGTTTTCAGTCTTTACGCTCAGCTAAGCTAACTGGCTGTAGCTAACTCTCTGACAGAAAGCCTCACAGGAGATTATTCAGACTTTTCCCTCGCTGTCAGAGTTTGTGGTTTTGGGAAACTTCCATTAAAAACACATTAAAAAATACATTCACCTGTTGTGGTCCAAAACAACAAGACCTCATACTGGACCAACAAAGTAGCATTAATAGTTATCAGGATTGTAAACCTTATTGAATTTTCCACTAATCTGATTCCATGTCTGTGTGTGTGATGTAATGGAGGAGTCACAACTCTACCTGCAGCTCTCAGGTCAGCCTGTAACAGTGTTAATTACCATCCTCACTCTGTCATTCTGTTTAATGTCGGCTCATTAACCTGCTTCTGTTTATCGACACCTTCTGCTGCAATCGTCTTCTGCTCGCTCTCGCTTCGCTCTTCCCTCTGTTGCTCTTTGCTTCGACTCGTTCTTTGTTCCTGTTTGCGTTTCATCAACCCATCTGTCTGCCTCCTTTCTGTTCTCCTTCGCTTTTTGTTTGGACTGTCTTATTTAGTCTAAAGCCTTCAGTCTGTAATGAAACAAAAACAACTCTCAGAGCTCCTTGAATCTTTGAATTTCTTTCACACAAACAGCTTTTTGTCTCACTTTAAACTTCCATCTCTACCTCTAACTTCTTTTTCTTCTTCTCTTTCTCCCTCGTCGATCCGGCTGTCTCTCTGTTCTCTCTTCCTCTTTCACCCTCGTGAATCATGAAGCTACTTTAGCGGCCGAGAGCTGCTGTCTTGGAAGAGCTCTGAAAGCTTCTAGGAAGCTGTTAGTCACCTTTAACACATTTTCAACCATGGGTCTTCACTCAGTCAGTTCACGGTTTGGATTTTAGTAGATAAAAATAAAAACTATTCCTCAATCTGAAACCAAGAATTGAAAACCACTGAAAATAAAGCTGTGTAGAGAAATTATTCATGGATTTAAAATTTTGACAATACGCAAATTCGTCAGTTGATTTATGTGTTGCGCAGAGATGTTTGGGTTAATCACGGCCGACAGTTGAAGGCAGTCTGTGTTAAAATGATTCAGTCTCAAAACACTAGTCTGAAATGAGTTGTAACGCCGTCTTTGGGAGAAAATAAATAACATTAATAACATTAGCATTCGCCTGTCAAGTCAGGCCGATTTTATTTATACAGCCAAATATCAGAAATCACAAATTTGTCTTGAGGGGCTTCACAATCTGTACAACATATGACAGCCTCTGTCCTCAGACCCTCGGAAGAACCCCCCCCCAAAAAAAACCCTTTAATGGGGAAAAAATGGAATAAACGTCAGGATGAGCAACAGAGAAAAGACAGGAAATAGATGTTTTGTGTACAGAATAGTATCAACAATCTAATAGTGTCATATATGATAATATATCAGTCTCATTTTACAGCAGAACAAGCAGTTTTGATACTTTAAATACATTTTGCTGCTACTTTTGTACTTTTGAATGCAGGACTTATACTTGTAATGCAGTATTTTAACATTGTAGCATTTGTACTTTTACTTAAGTAAATGATCTGAGTACTTTTTCCATAGCAGTAGATAATTAGAAAATATAAAGTGACACTACTGGACACCTCATTAAAAAGTAGGACTTTGAATGTACAACAATTACAAAAGGGTCACTCCTCTGAAGAAGTTTCAGTCCACAGAGCCACAGCACCCAAGTGCCGCTTTGCTTTTCTTATTTTAGCAGAAAGTGTCTTTGAAGTCTGGCTTGTTTTAGAAATCTAAAAACCTTCAGCTCGTGTGTGTGTGTGTGTGTGTGTGTGAGGCGTCTGATCGTCAAACGCTCCAGAGAAGAAGAAAACTAGTGGGAACGAGGACGGACAGCAGATTTGTTTTGTTGTTTAATGGTTTTGTTCTCACCCTGATTAAAGAGCCGCGCTTCGGTTAAAATAGATCCAGACGTTTTATTTTGGGAGGCGACAGTCAGACTGTGACGGGAAACACAGGTTTATCTGACCGTCGAGTGTAATCTGTACGTTTTACTCTACTACATTTATTTGACAGCTTTAGTTACTCGTTACTTTTATCAGAATCCGATTAATACAAAATATAACTAATACACAACAACAGTTAACTGATGAATTATGATATATTATTATTGATTAAGCAGTGTATGAAGTGGTTAAAATGAAATGAAATGGGTCATTCTGCATTATGAGAAGTTTTAGTTTTGGTACTTTAAGTAAGTTCTTATGCTAATACTTTTGTACTTTTACTGAAGTACAATTGAAATGCAGTACTTGTAAGTATTTCTACACTGTGGTACTGCTACTTTTACTTTAGTAAAATCAGAGTACTTCTTCCACCAATGGTGTGTGTGCGCTCCAGGTCCAGTCATTATGAAAACGGAGGAGTCAGCAGAATAAACAGCTGATGGACTACCCCTCCCCATCTGGTCTCTATCACACGCACACACACACACACACACACACACACACACACACACAGACACACACACAGTCATGGATCTTTTGCCAAGACACACACACACACACACACACACACTGCCAAGAAGTACAATAAATGAGAAAGAAACACTCACACACCATTTTGGCAACCACACATGCTCACAGATGCTCATACCAACACACATGTATGTCCACACACACAAAGAAAGAGAGAGAGAAACACACACACACACACACACACACACACACACACACACACTTTGATGTGCTGAATTCTTGTGTTATGTGTATCCAGTGGTACAGTAGCAGGCCAGTGTAATTGTCCCATTTACAGACACTCTGGGGACAAGACAGACCGGCTGCCAACACACACACACACACACACACACACACACACACACACTGAGTTGCACAGCTGGCTACACTTGGTTTCTGTGAATTTAACAGTTGCAGCTGTAGTTCAGTAGTAGCTGACTGGACTGGAGGGTAGCTGGATCAAGTCCAGCTTGGACCCGACAGTATGGAGTGGTAGCTGTAGAGGTGCCAGTTCACCTCCTGCGTACTGCGGAGGTGCCCTTGAGCAAGGCACCAAACCCCTAACTGCTCGAGGCAGCCCCATCACTCTGGCATCTCTCCATATTAATATGCATATCAATAAGTCTGAGTGTATTTCAAATGAAATAAGTAATAAAGTACTAACCCTCTGGTTACTATGGGAGTCGACTGAACAGTGATCAGGTTCGACTTTGTTCAGTCTGTCTCTAGTGTAGCTAACACTAGCTAACAGCTGTCTGCAGACATCAGACTGATGTAAAAAAAAAAAAGACAAACAGCATGAGCAGATGAATTAGTGATTTAATTTAATTTCTGTGCTGTTTGTGTTGAATCGGCTTAAAGTGAGCGTCTGTTCTCTATTTAGTTGAATCATCTGGTGCTGACGGTCCATGGCTGTGTGAGCTAACATTTATGTTTTTCAAATATGCATAGCAGACTGTTATGGATTATTTAACAAAAGGACATTCACAAGAGGCTAATCCAGCAGTCCCTTTCCTCTAGCGCCACCATCAGCACAAACGTTACGTTTTTAGCTCTGTACTTACTCTAAGAAAAGCTAAATCATCAGGATGTTTTTCTGTCTGTCCAACACTTTCATATTGTGGTTGTGATGACGTCTGCAGCCTTTAGGGGGCGTCAGCAGGACTTTAGTCTAAAAAGTCTGCGTCTTCTTTTCTTTATTCCTTTCCTTTCTGGACTTGTTTACTCTGTTAGTTTGCATAACATAACATTGTGCAGTGATTTTAGTCAGCTCTCTCGCAAAAAGAGATTTCAATGTCAAAAGACCGTCCTGCTTAATTAAGGTTTTAAAAAACTCTCGGTCTCAGTGTAGCTGAACTGAATGTGGTAAACAAAACACCAACGTTCAAAAAGCAGCTCACAAACAGCAGTGAGATATTGAAAGGAGCCCCTCTCTCTTTCTCTCTCTGATGCAGCTCTGTGTTTTTCCAAACCTCTTCACTTGAACTGAGTGTGAAGAGGTTTTTGGCCGTCGGTCAGACAGTGTTGCTACAGTGGAGAGCGACAGATTCCCAGAGAGAACCGGCTGGTTAATGACAGATTGAACAAATGAGACGTGAACCTGATGGCATAATGGAGAGCATGAATGAAAACTAATTATGGTATATTTTAAAAGAACAATCAGGGAGGTTTTTGTCTGAAAAAGTTAAATTTCACACTGCAGTTTAGTCTGGTTAACCTAAACATTTGTTCAAACCTGGCTGTCAATCAATATAATGGGAAAGAGCCTAACTGATGTATGAATTTGGAAATACATATATGTTTGATGCCACACAATAATTGTTGGAGGGGTGCTTGGCTCTAGGGGTGGTGATGTTGGTCCACTTTGCTCCAGACAGAAATATCCCTAAAACTATTATTAGGTCCATAGATTGACATTTTCAATTTTCAACATACATTCAAGTTCTCTGCTGACTTTAGTGATCCCCTGACTCAGCATTTAGTGCCTCTAGCAGGTCAAGTTTTCAATTAGCCAGTGAAATATCTCAGCATCTATTAGTTAGATTGGATTTTGGATATTCATCTGACTGACTTTGGTGATTCCCTGACTTTTCCTGTAGCACCACCATGATGTTGACATTCGTGGTTTTTATTGAAACATCTCTAATAACTATAGGATAGATTGTAATGAAATTTGGTTCATTCATGTTCCCCTCAGGATGAACCAACCTGCTCTATAAGTTTACTGAAACAAGTGACATGTTTGTTTTTATAGATGAATATTTTATCAATTCATACCACAAACTGACCATAGTACATCCACGGGACTGAAACTTAAACATGCTGCCAATCAATCGCTGACTTCCACCTCTACAGGAAGTGATGTTGTTTATATTTGTGGTCTGTTTGTAATAAATTTGAATAATTTTAACCCGAGTGGTAGATGAGGGTCTTTTTACTCCTTTTGGTTTTTAATGAACCAACATTTTATCGTGAAGTTTTGAACCGTTTTAGCCCTGTAAATATTTCATGAAGTCACTCTGAGACTTGGAGGTGTCCCCTGCATAATATCCTCACAATATGCAGCACATTATTATTGTTTTATAGAGGATCATTAATGTAATTGCTTCCTGTTTATGTGAGTCAGACTCTGCTCCCTGCTGAATCTGCTGAGCTACAGACAAACAGCTTAGTTTGCTTGTACTTGGTGTGTGTGTAAGCCAAAGTACTGTACATTTAGCAAAAATAATAATAACTACTTAACACAAAACAAATAATACAAAAATAGATGTGATGGTGCCACTCAAAGTGTAGAGCAGAAATCCACACAAACACCACAGAGATCAGTGTTTTCAAATCTAAAATGAAGGTTGTTTTTTTTCCTACTAAATGTTCAGTTTAATATTTATTTTTTATTTTTGGTTTAATGTATAAATACAGTCAGTTTCCCAGCAGCTGTTGTCACGGTTTCACTGTGTCCGCGTTGAAGTGTCACCTGGTCATCTCAATGTACGAATGTTTCCACTTTCACACCTCAGATCACATTGCAGAGGTGTGAATTTGCTTTTAGCCTTGTTCACACACACACACACACACACACACACACACACACACAGGGTCAAATCCATTATTAGAGGAGCAGTGACGGCAGCTGACAGCAGCATCTTTCATACCTGTGGGACACACACACACACACACACATTCGAGAGGCTTCGACACATGAAGTCTTTACTATTCATTTTATGGCAGTTTGTTGGTAAAGGATCATGTTCAGAGCTTCAAGTTCACGGTTTTCTCAGCAAATGTGTATATGGTCATTTTATTTGTAGTTCAATATAAATCCTGCATGTTACTGTATAGGGCCATGTATACATGCAGGTACTGTACATAACCACTTCATGTATATAGAGAAATATATTACATTACATTCAGTATTTAGTCCTTTGCACCATTTCTATTTGTTTACACTGTATGCTGTTGGTCGCTGTTGCTTTTTATATATATTTATAAATACACCAATTTTTTTCACCTACTTGTATGTGCATAATAGGTCTATGTTTATTTTTACCTGTCTTTGTTCAGCTTTGTTGTAGCTGTATGTCTATTTCTATCTTCCCGTCAGTTGTTCGTTGTGTTTAAGTACATTGAGAGCAACTTAAAACCATTTGTTAGATGTCAAGGATACACAATGCTTTTTTGTGAGTAACACTGAAAGTAAGTAACTTACAAGTCTTCATAAAGCGCTTGTTGTTCGTCAGTGTGTTCCAGAAAAGACTCATATGAGCATTTTGCTGACCTTCATCATCATGACAAAGAGACACCAGACTACTAGCGGCTCTGTGAGGCTGTATTTAGGCACAGTAGTGCTTTGAGCAAAATGCTAACCTCAGCAAGCTAGCATGCTCACAATGGCATGCTGGTGTTTAGCAGATATAATGTTTGCCATGTTCACCATCTCAGTGGAGGGAATGGTCTGTAAATTTGGTCATGAAACACAGTATTGGCCAAATTATGATGGTGCTAAATGAGAAGTTAAGGGATCACCGAAGAAATTACGATTCATCCTCAGAGGAACATGAATGTCTGAACCAAATTTCAAGACAATCCATCCAATAGTTCAAATCTAGAAAAGGTCATATATAGGTACGGAGATGTTTTAATGGCAGTGCATATGTTTTATGCTAAATTTCTTTTATTTCTGCCAATCTAACTGTTATAGTTGTCAATGGGGCAGTTTTGCCTGTTGTTTACTTTTACATCCATTGTTGCAGATATAAAGTGTGGATCAACTGGCAACCCGACCACATATTTTTATTTCAAGTTTTAAAAGTCTGTGATAAATTCTATTTAGTATTCACACATTCACTATGCAATTTATATTGCTGTACTTTTCAGTTTTGTAATCATAATTTCAAAGTAGATCACAGTTGGTATCCGAAATAAAAAGATTTCTGGCTGTGATGCCGGAAGTCTACCACACACACGCACACACACACGCACCCACACACACACACACACACACACACACACACACGCACACACACACACAGCTGATGATTTTTATGCTTTGTAAATGTCTTCTGTGTAAAAGGAGACAGCATCGTCTCCTGAAGCTTCATTTACCACACAGATTTACAGTGGGAGTGTTGCACACTAGTTACATGTGTGTGTGTGTGTGTGTGAGGTTATTAATCCTTGACTGCATGTGTATTGGTATGATGAGTGTGTGTGTGTGTGTGTGTGTGTGTGTGATCTACCGTATAAGCATGTTTCTCCATTAATGCTCTACTGATCCTCGGCATGTTCAGAAATACATGGAAGGCTTTAGGATGATCTCACACTCACACACACACACACACACACACACACACACACACACACACACTCTCTTGCTGTATGGATGGATGGTGTATTGAAAGGGTTGACTGAATGTTTTAAGCTCCATGACTCTGGACTGTGAATGTGTTCAGAACAGCTCACTGCTCTGGTTTCTGTATCTCAGCAGCACAACCCCCCACATCCCCTTTACTGCGACCAGTTTCACACTTCCGATGTTGCCTCTCCAGCAGGATCAAAGGTCAGGGAGCAGCCACAAGCGACGCTGCCCGCCGTCGGAAGGAGGTTCAAGGGCGCTGAGGCGAAGCGTTCGCAGCCATCCATCCACCCAGTCACTGACCTTCCAGCCTGTCTGAGATTGTCTGGACTGCTGCTGTTATCCAGCTGTTAATAACAGTGTTACTCTGTTGTCATTAATATATTTTTTTTACGTCCACACTAACCCGGTGGAGCTTTTCAGAGCTTTTCCAAAATGGCCTCCAGAGTGTATGAATCTTAAAACAGCGACTTGGTGTTTCAGTGTGTTCGGGGAAAACTGAGCTCTTCCAAAACGATTGCATAAGCTGCCCAGTGAGGGTCTGTGTGGGCAGTGTGATCGATCATCTTAAATGACGATGTAGCCGAATACACAGCAGCGCTGCTGTGATTAACCTGCATTTATGTTGATTTTATCCGATTATAAAATAAGGATTCTTATCAGTGCCGTGCAGCAACTTGGGAATGACTGCTGGTTAACATCAACAACAAGTCTTTATGAGACTCGATTAAATCACTATTTCATACAGCAACAGAAACAGAAAAAGTAAGTAAATGAGAACAACTATATGGTGAATTCAGCTGTACTAGAACACAGTGTAGGTGATCACACAGAGCAGGAGAGATTTGACTCTCAGCGTCTGTAGCTGTTCAGTCACACTCGACTGTGTGTTTGGTTCATGTTCCCCTCAAGAAAAACTGTAAAAACTTTACTCTGACTTTTCATCTAGCGCCACCAGCAGGTCAAAACCTTAATTTGTCCAGTATTTACATTCATGACTAGTGCTAATTACCGAATGTTAGCATGCTAACACGCTAAACTAAGATAGATGGTAAACATGGTAATCATGCTTAACATGAGCATTAGCATTTAGCACAGAGCAGCAAGAATGGCTGTAGACTCTTACTCTTGGACCATTTTACTATGCTAGACTGAAACAAATTCCACTGACACTGGTCGTATGGCCATTAAAGTGAAATGAGTGAAATGAAGTGAAGTGGGTGATTTAGCTGCATGTCTTAGTCCTAAATGTACAATGAAAGGAAGTACAGACTGCACTCCACTTAAAACAGTCATCAGTGGCAATAAGGCAGAGCTCTAATTTAACTTAAGGCAGCTTCAGCAGTGTCTTATCTCCGTTAGAGCCTTTTTATTACACTGATGAACAGACTTAAAATGTGCAGTGAAGTGATAAAGAGACAGTAAAAAACTGAGCGTTGGTGTTTCTATACATATTTTTGTTTTGTTTGATTTGTCAATGTTTGCTTTAGGGGATTATGTGTCCTCTTATTTGGTTTGTTTAGTTTTATTATTGTATCATTAATTTTGTTTGACATGACAACCAAAATAGCTTGAGCGACAACATCCTCCTCTGCATGATAGAGAGAGCCAGGAATCAGAAGGAGGGGGCTGCTCTTGTTGTCAGCTGCCCAGCCTGAGGGCCTCACAGCTGGGGGACACTTCTGCACAGCCCTGGGCCAATCCTGGAGCTCCAGAAATGACCCAGTCTGTGTGTTGTGTGTTTTCATTAGCAGGAAATATCAGCCCAGGCACTCAAACTATCTATCTATCTATCTATCTATCTATCTATCTATCTATCTATCTGTCTATAGTACTTTATTGTGTTTGGTGCTAATTAGCAAATTTTTGCCCGCTAACATGCTAAACTAAGATGTTGAACATGGTAAACAATATACCTGCTAAATATCAGAAAGCATTGTCATTGTGAACATGTTAGCATGCTGACATTAGGCACAGCAGTGCTTTGAGCTGAATGCTAAACACAACCTCACAGAGCCACTAGCATGGCTGTAGACTCTTGTTTCCCTACAATAGTTTTATGACAGAAATGACCCAGTTTACCCCGTCAAGTCCTCTAAATGCTGTCATTTTTTCCTGTTGGGGACAGTCTTGTTTACCCACAGAGATAATCACAGTCTAAATTGATCAACTCCAGTTTTATCTTCCTTGATAAAAAAAAAAAAAAAACTTTACCTCACAACTTTATTTGATTTGCATCTTTTGAGTGATGAATTAGTGAGTCCAGTAAGCATCATCCTGGTCCACTGAAGTCCATACTGCAACAAAGCGAGTCATACAGTTTGATGGCCACTGGCAGGAATAGGATCTCAAGCATGGACTGTATAAAAGAAGTGGACGTGGCTACTGTGACGTCACCCATTGGTTTGTGGACTACTGTGGAAGAAATGAACAGCCAACACGTAGAGTGTCTTTTAGGACAAAGGAATATTGCTGTCCTGTTTGACAGGTTGCCGTGGTAGCGGCTTGTCAATCACAAGGTAGCCCTGCCCTAAAGCATACCCTGCTTTATCGTCTATTTTACTCTAAATGGGACCATAATTTACAAAATGAACATCATGCTGTATTGAAGAAGACTTGAAACAAGTGATTGAACTCATTAGAAAAATGTTTAGGTAATAAATCAAATGAGAAGTAGTGTAATTTTCTCATAGACTTCTATACAAACTTCTTTCTGTAACCAGTGGCCCCCTGCTGGCCATTAGAAAGAATGCAGGTTTAAGGCACTTCTGCATTGGCTTCACTTTTCAGACCTGGAGGTTGATGCTTGGCCTCAAGGCCATATTAGCCGCTATTAGCATAACACACCTGAATCTCCAACAAAACTGTCGGCAGTCGAGTTGCATTGTGGGTAATGTAGGTGCCGAGTATGGACAAGGAAGAAGAATGATAAGAAAGACTGATTTTTTATTGGTTTTTTAAGTGAGTGTGACAGTGTTATAGGAGTGCATCATTAAATCAGTGGGCTGCTAAAGATCAAAAACAATATATAATATATAAAATATTTTGGACATTTTTTCATAGTTTTTACTTGTGATCCAGACTCAACACTGAATGAATCATTAAGGTGGACATCCTTTCACAGTGCTCTGGCTCATGTTCAGCCTCTTTTTCTCTCTTTTGTCCATCCAAGATTTTCCTTCTGTTCGCTGTCCCTCTTCCTCTCTCTTCATCCCTAACCTCCCCTCTTCCTCTGACGCTCTCTCACAGACACACAAACGTACACTGAGCGCGCTCAGCGGGGAGTGTTAGTCACGAGATTGTCTCATTAATATCTGAGAGAAATGGCTAATGAGGGTTAATAAGACACCCAGCTGGAATGACAGGCGTATGTGTATGTATGTGTGTTCGGGGTTTATTCGGCAGGGTTTCAGGGTTTAATCTTCTTTGAGTCTCATCACCAGAGATGAATGAATGAAGAAATGGAGGGATGAAGGAAAGGAGGATGAGGAGAAGGAGTAGGAGGGAAAATGTTATTAAAAAGTAAATTAAAGTTAATAATAATAATTACGCAGCAGATAGCTTCAGCCAACTGATCTGGATGATCAGACAATTATCACAGTTCACAATCAGGTGGTCTTCATTAGTTGCCGTGGCAACCCTGGAGGCAATCAACAAGCTCATTAGTGATCTTTTTTTGTTTTCTCCTGTTTGTTGCGCCTCTGTATGTACACTGCAATGGACAATTAGATGAGGTTATTCTGATTCTGATTAAAGGACATAAATCAAAACCACATTTAATTTTTAAATAATATTAGATCAGACGAGACAAGATTAGACACAAGGAAAGATGAGAAAAGGCTTGAGCAGGTTAGACTAAGTTAGATGAGACGAGACAATGACGCATGATAATATTATGAGATGGGATTAAAAAAGGCTAGATTATATTAGATGAAACATGAGACTAGATGAGGCGAGATGTAACTAGATCAATCAAAACTAGATTAGATATGATGTAACAATATTACCGTGAATTAGATTAGACAAGACATGATTACATAAGAAGAGATGAGATGGTGACATTGAGACTCCAGGAAGTTACTGCATCTGACTAAGAAATAGTCATAAACCCCCGCAAAACTAAAACTGTGGTTTTAGTGCAGAAATAAAAAAACATGTTAAGAAATAACATGTTAATTGTTGAGTTTTAGAGGTGCAGGTAGGCGGATTTTATTACCTTTGGACAGAGCCTGGCTAGCTGCTTCCACCGGTTTCCAGTATTTGTGCTAAGATAAGCTAACCATACAGAAAGAGAGTGGTATTGATCTGAGCATCTACCTCTGCAAGAGAGCAAATAAGAAAAAAAAATGTAAAACTATTCCTGCAGAAGGGATATTCCAGTACATACTGAGCGTGGCATGTTGATCAACGTTTGCATTTCAATTTTCTATTTCTGTTTCCAATGACAGAACAAAACATCAACAATGAGAATAAACCAGGATGAAGATGTCAACTTGACTGCTCAGACTGCTGAAGACTTATATTAACTTCAGTTGACATACACTTAACAGACAGTGTGGACAGGAGGAATTACTACATCTCTTGCATTCTTTTAACACACAATATGGCATGCGATTATTGCGATATTAACACTTTTATCAAGATCAAGCCATGCTAGCAGCTCTGTGAAGCTGTACTTAAATGCTAACGTGAGCATGCTAACATGAGCATGCTAACATGTCCATAATGACAACGTTAACATGCTGGTACTAAGCAGGTATGTGTATCATGGTCACCATCCTAGTCTAGCATGCTAGCATGTTAACATTTTCTAATTAGCACTAAACACAAAGTACAATGTCATTCACCTGATGATAGGTTAGGATTCATCATCTGGGGAGCATGAATGTCTGTACAAAATGTCATGACAACCAATCCAGTAGCTATTGATACTTTAGTCTGGACCAATCTGGCTGAATCTCAGATCAAACTGCTTGTTTACTTTCATATTCTAAAGATTTTGTGTGGATGCCAAATCAGATATCAGTGTTTTTGCCTTAAAGCTAACATGTCTGCAGCTCTGTGAAAGGAACAAAGAAGTAGGAAAGCTGCAGACCTCCTGCTCTGCTGAGTCTGGAAATCTGATCATCACACACACACACACACACACACACACACACACACACACACACAGACAGCTTCATACTCCTCACACTCAGATGTTTTGTCTGTTTCTTTGCCCATTTACTATCCTGCTCCCTCTCCTCTCCTCTTTAGGTTGGCTTCCTCATTCTCTTCTTCTTCTCTCTCTGCCTGTTCTGGCTGTTTATTTCTCTCCACTATCAACGTCCTCTTTTCCAGTGCTGGAATATAACCAAGTGCTCAAGTACTATACTTAAGTACAGTATTTTTTAGGTACTTGTATTTTACCTGAGTAATTCCATTTTATGCTACTTTATCTGCACGCTGCTGTCAAACGCTTTCCCTCGTTTCACATTCAACGCTCTTGAAATTGTTCACACACACACACACACACACATTAAAAAAAAACACAGACATATATGCCAGTGTGTGTTACAAGGTTCAGATGACAGCACATTCATGAGGAAAAGCTTTCCTTCCAGATGGTGGTGGTGTGTGTGAGTGAGTGAGTGTGTGTTCGCTAGCTAGAACAGCAGTGTCAGCATTTCTCTGAGCAGTTCACCTGCAGAAACACACATGGAATATACATACACACACCTGTCAGGAGTGCCTTTCCACAGACCACACACACACACACACACACACACACACTGAGCCAATTACAGATGTGGAGAACAATTCAAAGCTCTGGGACCAGGTGTATTTTATTTTTGTGTGCAGTTATTTTATTGTTTTGGTACACAATGATAAGTTTTTTATCTCCTGTAATGAAATGCAGAGCAAAATGTTAAACTGCATCAACCCGATCAGACAGTGTATTTCTTTAAGGATTTGATTTTCCTTTGGGTGACAGTGGGAACTGTTCAGATGAGATTAATAGTTTTGGTGCAGACAGTGCTGTATGTTGACATATTCAGGGGATTATCCTTCTGTTAACATTACTGATTTAATCTTAATCCAATTACACCAACAGGGTGTAAACTCACCTCATTTTCTTCTTTCTCTCTACTCTTTTCTTCTACTATAATTTTCCCCTGCTGCCTCCTGTCACTTCATATCCTCCTCTTCTTCTTCTACTTTCCTCTCCTCTTCCTCCTCCTCCTCCTCCTCCCGTAGAAGTGACAGTGAAACAGCAGCTATATTAAGCACCATTCAGGAGCGCTGACTGTTGCGTTATTGTTCACCGGGTAATAACAGCTGTCATCTGTGAGGACACAGCAGTGGAAAACGTTAAAAATCCCTACACGGCTGTCAACCTCACTGTTAACCTACATTGGTGAGGAAGAAATGAAAGAAATAGAAAGATAAGGAAAGCTTAAAAAGAGGGGATTTACAGCATTGAGCAGCTAAACAGATATTTACAGACAAAACGTAAGCTCGGCCTATTTAGCACGTCACCATACAGCCTGACAGCGAAGGTCCACTGATAAAGCTGCACTCTCATAATCTGATTACTCTCCAGTTTGGGCAGTAACCTGATTTCAGAAATGTTCATTTAAGCAGGAAATCAGCTTTCATTTTTCAGATTAAGCGACTAAAAATAACTTTGTTAGGAACGCTAGATTACTGATGGAGAAACCTAATTATATGAGTTTCTAACAGGTTTTTATTTGCATGACGAATTCCAAGGACATGCAGAGAACGTGCCAAAAAAGTAAGACTCAAAACTGTGACTGGTATCTAAATACTTCATTAGTGTTTCAGACTGACTTGACCTGCAGACCTTCAGATGGATTTGATCCCACAACAAGATTGTCAAATATCTTTGCACCACTCTGCTTTTGTCTTCACAAACTACAGACTAATTCTAACCATGTTTTTGAATATGAAACATGGCCACACTGGAAAAATGACAAATGAATGATGAAGAGTATAGTTAAAGGGTCCGCATGAGAGAGTCAGACTTTATGTTTATTATCATGGTTCTGATGTTCAGCTATTGTTCTCATCTGAACTTCACACAGTTATTTTCTTAGTGAGAGCTGCTCAAGCTCAAAAATGCACAATAGCTTGCAGCTCAGCTGGTTCAGCAGCAGGTTTGGTAAAAGAGGTAAGATATTGTATCAACCACTAAATATACTGTATAATTAATCACTTGTTCAAAAATACATTTTCCGCATTATAAAATGTCTATGTTCTGGTGTGATGTCTGCACAATCATTCATGCACACCACTTAACTCCCAGTTTTGCAGCAGGAGTGAGGCGTTAGTGGTGCATAAGCGCTACTGAACCATGCACTTGTTAAATCTACATCGGATCCGATGTCCGTTACGAACACGAAGAACACTGTCCTGTCAGCAGCATAGTTCCTGGGAAGCTGAAAGAACAGCAGCTGGACAAATTGTCTTTATTCGGCTGACAGATATCAGAAATTCAATGGAAAAAAATTGTTTATAGTAAATTATTTATTTTATTTTCCTCGCCCTCTGTAGTTCCATATCCACATTGTACAACCACAAAGCTCAGGGCTTGACGAACCGCAATAGTTCACATTAACAACTTATACACAGTCAGAGAAATAGGGGCTTTGAAACGCTGCGTGGGTAGATTATGCTTCACTAAGCTCACAAGAAAAAGAAAACGGTCGTACCTGGACTTGTGGATTGATACTGATCTGAACTTTCTTATCTTAAACCTGCAGGTTTAGTAACATAGAGGTTGATTCTAAATGTATTTGTCTCGTGTAAAACAAGATAAACATATGCATTAGAATAAATGCACACTTTTCTTGGATTTAATCCTCAGCTTCCTAGTTCTTGTATTATACCACAGGCAGCAGTATTCACCACTCAGAAGAATATAAGAAAAGGTTCTACTTTCAGGGTTAATTTAATTCTAAAAGAACAACTGGCCCATGAATATACCAGAACCACCAGCAGTAATTCACTGTCACATATTGAAAATAAACGTACTTACTCAGTGTAGTAAAGAACTTTAACGTGATGGGTTTAGCCCTGCTTGCTCCTTCAACAGACTGAAGGCCTTCCTTGACTTCCCAGTGATTCATATTTCATGCATAACATTAGAGAAAGTGAAGCTGTATACAACTGCTGTGACCACAGGAAGAGGATCATGGATGTCACCTCAATGTACTGGAAAAATCCAATGAGGATGGTTGTATCGTAGAGGTATCAGAGGAACGAACACCTGGCGTTCCATTTGTCAAAACTTTTACATAAAGTTAACTTGAGCTCAGTTTCTGACACTTCTCCAATCACAGCTACGCTTGGAATTTTTTGACGCCCACCTTCCCAGAGTTCTCAACAACATTTTCTACGCCTGTCCTCCTGCAAATGAGAGGAGGCGAGGATGAAATTTGGCCGCCAGAGGACATTTGGTGGCTCTTCTGTCCACTCACCTCCCCACTCCTCTCTCCTTTTCTTTTTCTCTTTTCCTCTCCATTTCTTGAATTTCCCTTTCTTCCCTTGCCTTTCCTCCCTTTTCCTTCCTTTCCTTTCTTACCCTTTGTTTATAGTTTGCAGACCTCGAGTTTTCTGTTTCCCTGAAGCGAGCTTTAATAAGGCAGTGATGATGCAGACATATTTTGGCTGAGGTCATGTTTGCTTACTTGGCCTCATTATTGCAAAGCCTTCATCCTCCTCCTCTTTGTCCTCTTCCTCCTCTCCCTCGTCTTCTCCCTTCACTGGCAGCCCCGTCAACAGTAACAGGATCTCTCTTCCCCACCACAAATTAAGTGGTTGAAAGTTTTGACTTTTTCTTGACCACCGAACTGCTTTGAGGTAAACTTTTACACTCAAAGACTACAAGGAGGAATTAACGCTCAGACACGGTCTTATAGCTCCGAGTGGATCGGCTTAATTGCTGCCAAATCCAGTACTTTCACCTCAAGGGAGTTCCCCAACGCACCCGAACAGAGGAACCCCGGCCTCAACACTACCTGAACTTAACTCACCCTTCAAATTCCCCCCTTGAGAAGCTTTAAATTTAAATGTAAAAGTATTTTCTCCATAGGGCAATTTCATGCATATGTAGTAGTTTTCATCAGCTGGTTCAGTGTCACATTATTTGAATGCAGTTTCCTTTGGATTCTTTTTTTTTTCTTTAAAGATCCCAGATTATTCCTTTTTTTAAGTTTTCAAACATACCCCAGGATAAGAAAACTGCTCCTCATGGTGTTTCTGAATAGATGGATTTAAGTTTAAAAAATGGATTTGATTGAATAAGGTTGAACACTGTTTCCTCAAGGCAGGATAGTCATAATCCTGGACTCTGATTGGCCAGTGGCTCCTCCAATTCAAATTAGGTAAACATCTGAGAGGAGACTTTTCTCTTTCAAAAGCTGCCAGCTAAACTGACTGGAAGGATTAATAGATACCAAAAGTTTTTGAAACCACTTCAACTTAGATTTGTCTCGATAACTTCAGACTTGACTCTGACCTGTCTCAAAACATTTGAGACTTGACTTTGATTTGTCTCAAATAACTATTGACTTCAAATGTTTCGAGACTTGACCTGCACTTGTCTCAAACGACTTGAGACTTGACTTGTGCCTGTTTTGAAAGGCTTCAAACTTGAGTTTGAGACGTAACACTTTTTCAAATAACTTGAGACTTCAGACATGCCTTGGCTCAAATTTCTTAAGACTTGACCTGGACTGTCTCAAATAATTTCAGATGACTTGAAACTTGACTTGGAACTGTCCTTGATAATTTCAGACTCAATCTGACTTAATTTGGACGTGTCTTAACTTGAGATTTGAACTAGACAGTCCCCAATGACTTAAGATTTGATTTGAACCTGTGTCAAATGTCCCAAGACTTGACTTGGTAACTTGACTTGGACCTTCTTTGACAAGTCAAACAAGTAGCTCTGCTAGTAACCTTGTTATTGATGTAAAAAAGGAGACAGCTGCACAATGGGAAAGAAATAAGACCTGGAAATTTATTCTAGTTCTACTTGAGGTCTATTACTGAATTTATTTGAATATTTGCTTTAAAACTGATTATGTTTCACTGAGATTAATGTTACATTATTTGAACTGTACTGAGGCCTTTGAAGGACTGCAAATGGTACTTCAGGCGTTTATATTCTAATTTATTTTCTTCATAACTTGGAGATTGAATTAAGTCTAATAAGCAGGTTAAAACAATATTATTTCTAGGCTTGCTTCATCTTTGTGACATGATATACTGTATATTGTTTCTCTGAGAGGGGGAGGAAATTGCCAGTAAACTGGTTAGAGAGAAGAGGGAGCATCAGGCATGACTCTGTGGTCAGAACAGCAGCAAGCTTTTATAAATGTTACAGGAATTCACAATAAAAGTCAACATTTCCATATTCACTCCAGTTCCATGGGAATATGGTGAATCAAACAGTCCACACTGTTTTATTCATTATACTTCTGTTTTATAATACAAAGTATTTTATAATAAAAAGGGCTGCTGGCAAAACTCACCAAAAGTATATTCTGCTGGTGTTTATAGCAACAGCCTGACACTGAGCTGCTAAAGAGCTCTTGGCTGGAGCCACTGTGCCTTAGTGCCTTGCTCAATAGCAGCTTGACAATAGCTCCCATCCAGGGAGGAAAATGGTAACTCTTTAAAGCATAAGTCTGGATTTTTTCGCTGTATGGAGGGCAATGTCAGTCGGTCGGTCCACCACTTTGCTCCAGACTAAAATATCTCAACAACCATTCGATGGATTTCCTCTAGTGCCACCAAGAGGTGAAAAGTTTTCACTTATCCAGTGAAATATTTCAAAATGTACTGGATGGATGTTTTGGAAAATGTTCCTCATACATTCATGGTTTTGTATTCTAATAATTTTGGTGATCCTCTGACTTTTTTCCTAATGAGGTAAAAATTTAATTTGTCCAATACTTGATGGTGACCATGATTAACATTACACCTGATAAATTTCAGCACGTTAGCTTTGACATTGTGAACATGTTAGCAGGCTGATGTTAGCATTTAGCTCAAAGCATTGCTGTGCAGCAATATGGTTAAAGTTTGGTTAGGATTAGACACAAGAATGACTTATATAAAAAAGACAAATCAAATAAAGCATCATCATATAATCATAAAAGCCAGTCGTCAATCTGCTGTGTCATCTTTGTAATTGGATATATTTACTCAGATTCTCAAATTCAGGGATTTAAATACACAATTTAAAATGTACTATCTGAAAAGAGAGAAGACAAAGAAGAAGAAAGGGGGAGCAGAGAAATGAGAGCGGAAGAGAAGGAGGAAACAAGGAGAGAGGAAAGGAGGCATTTTAATCCTGAAGTCAGCAACAAATCACACACTAATACACACACACACACACACACACACACACACCTTACCCACCTCTTTCTTCTTTTGAAAACAATCTGCAAACCCAAGCAAAACACACAATAGCCTATTAAATGACATGGTTTTCCATCCATCCTTCTCTAGGATTCTATCTATCTATCTATCTATCTATCTATCTATCTCCATCACAAACAAATGTTTTTCTAACCCTAACCCTGACTGTCACCACAGAAATCAATCAGTAATCCATAGATCCTGCAGAGCCTGTATCCATTCTATGTAAATGAAGTTATTGTGCATGTTGAAGCAGAGACCCACAGCATTTGTCCAGCAGTGAATAGCGTCCTGGGGACCTATATTTGTCATCCAATGAACCTCTAAAACTCACCGACAGGAAGAGGAGCCCCCCCTTCCTCCTCAGGCAGCTCATACAATACACTGCTCTCCTACACACCTCTTTGTGTATAATTAGATTAGGCTGCACATACTCCATGTGGCCCACATAATGTCTCCAGCGGCTCAGTTTTAATTTTCATTCCTCAGCAGCTTTCTGCGGCTCATTAAAGTGGCAATCGTCATGCTTTTGTTTTTAGTTTCACTTTGGTTTCCAGTGGTGGAAATTACATTTACTCAAGTACTGTATTTAAGTACAATTTACTTTCACTTTTACTACATTTCAGAGGCAAATGTACTTTTTACTCCACAATGTTTGTCTGACAGCTGGAGTTCCTTTACAGATCAAGATTTTATAAACAAAACATGAGATCAATTTATCAAAGATGATACTGTGCTATAGATTAAATTATCCAACAGTATATTAAGTAGATCAAATGTGCTCCACCTCCACCAGCTTTAAAGTAAAGGATTTGAGTACTTCCCCCACTAGGGACAGGGGGGACATGTCCTCCCCACTTTTTTTTAATCCAGTGAAATGCCGAGGTAGTTCTCTAGCGTCCAATATAATAAAGTTGGGTCGTCTTGATGAGTCTACTACCCCGGTGAATACTGTTAATTTGATGTTAGTATAGATAGTAATCCACTCCTGCGCTGTCAGTCTCAGACAGCTTGTGACAGAGCGGTAACGTTACTGGGAGAGTTTCGGGATGGAAAAATTTAAAAATGAAGCGTCGCCAACAATAGCAAGTTTGATTAGTTGATGTATTTTACCATCTTAAAAAGTAAAAGTTAAGTATGGATACATGAAGGTAAGAAGGATTAAGTTAAATCATTAAATTTAAGACAATGAGATGGAGGCTATGTAATGTTTTTTTATTTCTATATTAAAAAAAAGGCATGTATTTTGAGTTACAGTGAGAGGATCATCATAATGTTCTCTTCATAATAAAGAGAATCAGACTTTAACATAAATAAAAGTTAACACATTCATTTGCAGTGATCTTACAGTGACTTCTTTAAATTAAAGCTTATATCAGCATGTGATGTTCAGTAGGCTTCTGGGTTAAACGTGCAGAGAGTAAGACAGCTTTTTCTGGTGTATGTTTACCACTCTTCTGGCAGAATGATTAAACTAGGCATGATAGCCATCTTAATCATAATGTGCTGCTTTTAAGTGAATATGATAAAAACGTGGAAATGCAGAAAATTGTATTCAAATTCTTGTTTGTTAATTTCTGTTTTTATTGTGTGTCCTCCACTTTTCAAACCAATGTGACTTAAACATCACTTAAACTTCTGGCGAAGAGATGAAAATGTGTGGAGTGATGAGGAGACTGTGACCTTCCTCACATTAACACATGAAACTAACACAAATGTCATGTTTCCATCATGTTTTCCATCGTTTGAGTTTTGACTGGAGCTCTTTTAATGTTGCTGTGTCCATTTCTTCTGTGACGGTTTAATGGCACCGACTGGAGGATAATCTCCACCAACAAACTGTATATTCACATACTGGATGGTGCTAGTGGTTGGAAGTGCACATCAATTTGCATTTTCTTTTGATGAATATCTTGATATTCGGTTAAAATTTGACTTGACTACAGTGGGGGAATCTTCTTCACAGAACACCACAAAACACCAACGTCTGGACGTCTTTTTGGACATGATGGTGATCAAATCCATGCACTGAATCTATTCTACTAAGAAGTCATCATATCTAAATTCCAAGTATTTGAGTGTTTTGCTAATCTGGCGCCACCACTGGCATGACAAAGACACACCAGCAGTACTTAACCTTGAAGACCTTGAATATTCTCCTGACTTTAACTAAGACGGACTGTAACGAGACAGGATGTGAAAGAGTTTTCACTGCAGTACAAGAACATCAAGCAACTTCCAGCTTTGAATGTAAATATACAAACAAACAATGACTACTGTAGTTTTTCTGGTGACAAGAATCTTGCTTTTCAACAGTGAAAGCAAGAGCATCTCCTTGGTTTTATAGCCAAGTAACCTTACAGTATATGGACACTCTTTTATTCAGCCACATACACAGAGAGGAAGAGTGGAGTTGCAGCAGACTCACATCCCTTCTTGGTTTCCCAATGGCAGGTTTCTATTTAAAGTCCTGGGTGTCGGACCTTCCCACCGGCACTTGAATGTAGCATGACGGCTGCAGCTTTCTGAGGGAGGAGTCTGTGCAAAACTATGTTTTTGTGGAGGAACATTTTGAAAAAACTGACTGTCAAAAGTCTTGTTAGCAACCCTTAGAGGCTAAAATGCTCATTACACCCCACAATAATTTTAGGTGCCATGGGGGTCATCAAAATAAAAAGGGAGCATCCTCCCGGGAGCGTGAATATTCACAACAACAGTTGTTAGGATATTTACCTCTCGACCAAAATGTTCAACAGACAGATGAATCTTCCGAAAATCTGAACAATTGGTTGGAGCCAATCCCTGGCCACCAGTCCATCACATTCACACCCTCAGTACAGGCAATTTAGAGTAACTAACCTAGTATAACCTTGTACTTATATACAGAAATACTCGAGAATTGAAACCATGTTTTTCAGGAGCTTTAAAACGTCCTTTTTTCTCGTCCACATTAGCAGCAAAAAACATTTTCTCCTCTGCACTGATTCAAGAGAACGTGCAGAATGTGTTTTGATACTGGGATGGTCGGCGTGACTCGTTCACACACCTGCAGGGTTCAGTTCAGTCAGCTCTGAATGGATGTGTGATTAGAGGCAGAGAGAGAGAGAGAGATAGAGAGAGGGTTACAGTAATCCTCTCTCTCTCCCTGCAGGTCACAGAAAGTGTTGAGCTGGGAGAAAAATTTGGGATATCTCTACACCAACGAGAGCTGTAACCATGGCAACAAGCATCAAAGATGACGATGACGAGCGGTCGTGCAGGCATTCATGGACACACACACACTCATATACAGTATACAGTTAAAGTACAGAGCTAAAGGACACCAGGGCCGTATCCTAATCTCTTTACTATTCATTTACTGCAAAGGGCACTATATTTACTTTCCACCACTTTGTGTTGAGTGTCTTCTGGCCTTCTCTGAAAGTCAGTAGGATTATGTTTTCTTTACATTAATCACATGTTTTTAGGTTTAACCCTTGAAGATAAATAATGTATGACACACATTATGTGCATTCACCACAGCAGAATTTAAATTAAATGTGGTTAATGTCATGTACCAAAACAAACATTTCAACATAACACGTGGTGCCTGTAGGTTATTGTCGGAATGTGAAAGTATATTAACTCTATACTTAAGTATAATTTGAGATACTTTATTGAGTATTTCCATTTTATACTACTCCACTACATTTATTCTTACAGCTTTAGTTATTTTGCAGATTCTGATTGTTAGTACAAAAAGTAATTAACTAAAAAATGATGACGTATTATTATAGATTAAGCTGCTCAGCAGAATATAAAGTAATTAAAATCAGCTCCACATTCAGCAGTTGCAACGTTATTGATGCTAACATATTAATGCATCACTGATTACAAACCAGTAATAAAATACATATTATTCTGCGTAATGAGTACTTTTATTTCTGGTACTTTAACTATGTTTTGATGCAAGATCTGAGTACTTCATCCACCACTGCACAGAAGATACTGGAACAGAGGCTACACAGGAAGTGATGTCAGGACTCTACAGTCTATGAAAATGAAAACGCTGATGAGGCCATGACGTTATCTGGACTGTGTGTGTGTGTGCGTGTGTGTGTGTGTGTGTGTGTGTGTGTGTGCAGGCAGATGTCCAAACGTCCCTGTCAGCCAGCTGCCATACAGGAGCAAAAACGACTGAACACTCACCAATAATTACAGGAGGAGAAGAAGAGGAGGAGAACGACAGGAAGTGTGTGTGTGTGTGTGTGTGAGAGAGAGAGAGAGAGAGAGACAGCTTCTGCAGACAGCTGGAGACAGTAGACTGGATAACTATAGACAATTCACAACTAATTACACACAGCCTGCAACACACACACACACACACACACACACACACACACACACAGTATCCTCCAGTCAGTTTCTTGGCAGGAAACTTTTTTCTTTTGTTTAACTTAAAATCCAGAGAGAGACACAGATCATCATCACACACCTGCAGTCACACCAGCGTTTAAAACGACACATTTTCGTGTTAAAATCAATTTGTTTCAGTGGAATCTCGGTGACGAGTGGATTTGCGTCGGCGAGCAGTAACAAACCGTTTCGACAGCGCTGACCTTTGAGGGAACGGAGAGCCGGAAAATCCAAAATGGAGGAAGCTCTTGTAGCTTATTAGCTGTGTGTCACCATCCAGTTTTATTGATCCTCCTCACAACAGAGGATTGTTTTTATATCGTTATGAGACAGGAGTCGATGGTACAAATGCGTCTTTTGAATATACTGTGTGAAGTTATTCTCCCATTAGAGGTAGTGATGTTACATCTACTACATGTACATGTACTCAAGTACTGTACTTAAGTACACATTTGACGTACCTGTACTTTTCCATTTTATGCAACTTTATACTTCTACTCCACTATATCTCAGAGGCAAATATTGTACTTTTCACTCTACTACATTAGTCTGACAGCTTTAATTACTAGTGATTGGTTGTTTTCATTATCGATTAGTCTGATAATTATTTTATCAATTTATGGATTAATCAGTTTGGCAACAAAATCAGTTATTTGACTCGAGGGCTTCTCGACTGAATCATCAATATTTAAGGGGCAGTCCAATTATTGTGTCTCTTACACTTCACATAAAAGAAAGAAAGTAAAGGAGAGGAGGAGTTAATTGTGATCTTGTTTTTTTTTCTTCCTTCCGGTTCTTCAGTGTAATCAAATCCCCACAGCTGTCAATACATCACCGCTGACAGTAAACACACACACACACACACACACACACACACACACACACACAATGTTTCTAATGAATGATATCAATTCAAAAGATAAAATACACAAATTTACCAAATGTATAGTTTGTCTGCCGATTATTGTCACTGGGGATGTACCTGAATAACAACAATAAGGAAGCCTGTATCATCCATGTACGCCATCTTAAGCCTTGACAGACTGGTTCAAAAGCAAGTTAATGACTCAACTAGAGCTGGGTCATCATACACAGAGCAACGCAGGATAACAACATGGCAGTTGTTAGTAGGGAAAATCTCTCAGCTGACATCACTGTCAGGAGCCAATCAGGAGAGACGCTCTGTGGGGCGCTAGGATTTTATAACCGAACTATGACTGTGTGGAAATCTGGTGATGATCTAATGATGCTTTGATCAAGATGCTAACATGAGCACAATGATAATGCTACCATACTGATGTTAAGCAGGTATAATGTTCACCATGTTCACCATTGTAGTTTAGCATGTTAGCATGATAATTAGCACTAAACACAAAGTACAGCTGAGGCCAATGGGATTAATGTCATTAGTGTTTTTTTAAACCAAACTACTGACAGTAGTAGGCTACATTTTTGACCTGATGGTGGCGCTAGATGAAAAGTCAGAGGATCACCAAAGTTATTACAATTCATCCTGAGGGGAACATGAACGTCTGAACCAAATTTAATGACAAACCATGCAATAGTTGTTGAGATAATTCACTCAAAAACACAAATGTGAACGTGCTGGTGGCACTAGAGGAAAAGTCAGAGGCTCACCAAAGTCGATAGGCATCATCTTTTGGGGACAATGAATGTCTGTGCCAGAATAAAGGGCAATCAATCTAATGACATATTTCAGTCTGGACCAAAATGGTGGACAAACAGACACTTACATTTACAACATATCGGGAGATCAATTCCCTGACACGTCACGATCCGAAGGTGGATTTAATAGTAGCTGAAAACACAATCTCAGTACAAGATCCACTGAGTAGCTGACCTGGACGTCCAGAGCTTAAAAGTACACAAAAATCTTTCAGCATCCACAGATTCAGAAAGTGTTAAGAGACCTCTGCAGTACTAATGAAGGATGGCAGATTCCCTCTTGACAGGAAAAATATGAGTTTTGCTCCATTTTCAACTGCGGGAAGGTAGAAGAAAATCGTCAGCTCTGTATTAAAAAAATATTCATTCATTATTCATTCATTAAAAGAACTTCCAGACAGCTGCAGGATAAATGCATGACAGAGCACTTTAAATAAGGGTGAATACATGAAGGAGGACCTTAAACCAAGTGGTTTTCTGAGTGCTGTTTGGTCTGTTAACCACAGTAACTCTGCCATCAAACCAGATTCACAAACTGCTCTACAACCTCGGCGAAAGAGTCTTTTTTCTCAAACTGATACACCATGTGGTTTACATGAAAATCCACTTCCTGCTGAACTCATATCGGCTCAACGTCAGCGCTCTCCTTCTTTGCTCCGACATACGCTGCAGACATCTCTCCTCTCTGCCTGAGGAGCAGCACTTAGACAGCGAATTTCTCCAGAGCTTTGAGTCTCAAGTTGCCTGAGGGATTGTTTCAGTGAGACAGCAGAGATCACGTTAGCATCACAACAAGCAACAGGCTCTGTCTGCCTGCGTCCCTGCTAACAGCTGACGAGAAATTCAGCATAAACCACCGTGGAGGTTTTGCATGATGTCGTAATTTGCATCACTGCTTAACGTTTTCTGAATAATACAGATGGTTTTAAGATACATTTTCTTCCTTCCAGACAGTGACTTCTTGGATTTTACTAACCAGGGCTGACTGGGCCCTTTTGAACCCTCTATTTATTCAGTTTTAGTAATTGAGCATCAGCCTGGATGCTGGAAAGATATTTAACTGACAACATCTGTAAAGTGTGATCGGTTGTATTAAAGCACAAAACATCACAAAGACAGTTGAAGTGAGTTATGCCAATATAAATATGAAAAAAACTCCACTTTTTTTAATTAAGTTTAATATCTGATGCAATTGAATGTATCTTCTGAAACACTGTCAACAAATAATTTTGAATGTCTTTCTAAATTCTGCACTAAAGCAACACATAAAGACTTCCAGAGACATCGCTCAAAATTCGGATTCCTGCTTTAACGTCTATGTTCCCTCTTTTCTTAATCCTTCAGTGAACAGTTTTTGTACTCAAAAATAACGCCTGTATAATCTATGATAAACAAACACCAGCAGCCGATAGCTGTGGTGGATTAACCCCAGCATACAGTGTGACTTGGCATCAATTCCCAAGTCTACAGAGCTCGTTAAGACTCTTTAAAGGTGCTTAGGCAGCTGACAGCCAGTGACGACAAGGTGAGACTTAAAATGTCTCTGTAGGCCACTGTGTGTGTGTGTGAGAATGTGTTTAAAGTACTATTAAAGTTTAGTGTTGCACGTATGTGAATTAAACACGGAGGCCTGTGTTTACCATAGCGTATCTTTTCAGGTGCTTGTGAGTGTGTTAAACGTCTTTTCCGCTGCTCCTTAATGTTTGATAGGTGGGGAGTGGCGGGCGCTGCCTCATGTATTTTTAAAGGAAAAGTTACCCAGGCGTTCTCTCTGCTTTGTTCTGCCTTTTAGCTGGCCTACTTTAAACTTTGTTACAACAGCAGCAGCAGAGAATCAGACGTCGACTCCAACGGCCGTTGTAAACAACATTTTCACACCTTTGAAGCTCAAAAAGCAGCTCTCTCCATCACAGCAAACAATATGTGTACAATTACTCAATGAATGGACAGTAAACATAAACAAGAGAAAGGTCTATGGACTCAGTAGTGTCCCAGTGAGGCTGTAATGTTCATTACGCACCAGAAAGAAAACAAAAATATTGGATGGATGAAAAATGACAACTTTACTTTCTAAATGCTAACATCAGCGTGCTAACTTGCTCACAATGACAATGCTGGCATGCTGATGTTTAGCATGTATAATATTTACCATGTTCACCATCTTGGTTTAGCGTGCTAGTCATAAAGCAAAGTATCATGGGATTCATTTTAAAGACTTTTCCTCTAGCGCCATCATCAGGTCAACATCTTAATTTGTCACTTTAGTTTATGACCTAATACCTGCAAAACTAATGAAATTCCCATCAGTCTTAGCTGTACTGTGTTTAGTGCTAATTAGCAAATGTTAACATGCTAGCATGGCTGTAGACTTATTTATGATTTAAGTGAAATCATTTAAATATTAGGATTAGAATATAAAATATAAATGTACATTTTACACACATCTCCCCAAAATTCAGCCTCATTTGAAATCTTTGTGTTCTGTGGGTTTGACAAAATGCTTGTGCAGGACTGAAGAGATCAAAACAAAATAACAATTAGTTTACATTGCACTGAATAAATTATCTACATCCTAAAAATCACAGTCTTACCTCAAAAAACACCAAACACACCATTTTAGGAATTGCTGTACACGACCATGTGGGAGTCTTTCTGAGAAGTGACGCTGGGGTTATGAACATGTTTCTTCACGGACTCAGGGGGGTGGGGGGGGGGTCCGAAAAAAACGACAACACCCTCCGCTCGTGTAAGGCTGCATGTCAGCCTGCAGTGTGATGGAAGAGGAAACACGGGAATCAGCAGGATTCTGAGTGCTGAGGTTCAGATATGATACAAGCGCTGCTTCAGTCATCTATAATGCAGAAAAAAACATGCAGCAGCTTAACCTTCCTCTTGTGTTAGCTTTCTGTTGCTATCTCTTATGTTAACGGGTTGGCTTTGACCCGTGTCTTAAATCGGCTGTAAAATACCCTAAAAACAATTATTTATCATCCAATTTGTTTCTTACCTCTTGGTTACCTTGTTAGGCTTCCTTATCCATGAAAAGATTGGTTTTAATATTTTTGGTGTGGCCCCCTGGGCCTTTCTTTTGACAGCATACCCCTCATTTTCATAAAAAAAAAATGGTAAAATGAACCTCGAGAGAATTATATAAATAAATAAAAGGTTGTTATGTTACCTGACTATTAATGAGGGGTATTAGAACACATCTCTTAAATAAATTTGTTTTATTTATTTATCTATTTTAATATTATTAACTATAGTAACATCTATGGTGTTACGGGTCAATTTTGACCCATATATATTTACTTCACGAAAAAGGCAAAAAAAGGGGCATTTTCCACAGAAAGGGACAAAACGTTCATCCACTGTCACCTCTGGCCCCGGGTTGAACATCAGTGGAAGGAGCTGCACCCATCTCTCCCTGACATCCCTGATGGGAGCAAGCTTGTCAGATTTTGATTGCTGGATCTGTACACCAGCAAGAAGAAGAACACCAATATAAGCATCCAGGTATTCCTCATCAATGTCATTCCACATGTCGCCGTGGACTTTTTTCCTTCAAGGTTTGTCATAGCAATGATGACTTTTTTTAGTGACAATGGCATAAACAGATCAAAACATGTCTTGATCCCAGGGGTCATTTTGATGACCTTTGCAGTAGCTGCCCTGCCATGTACGTCAGGAGGTACTGAGCTCCAACAGATGTTACCACTTTTGGATGTGAATGTCCTCCTCATCAGACTCATCAGATGTGTCTGTGTCTTCTGGTTGATACTCCACATCGTCTTCCTCCTCAGAGACTTTCTCATCCGTATCGCTATGCTGCTCTGTGTCCTCTGCCTCATTTTCAGTAAAGATATGATCCAGAGCTTGACTTACTGTAAATCTTCTTCTCATTTTTGCATGTTGCAAACTGGAGATGTGTACTCTGCAAGTCACCAACTCTAAAGTGAATTGGCCTTACATGTCTGGAAATGTCCGTCTTTGTTTGTTTTGTTTGTTCAGGGAAGGAGACAAACAGGTAAAGAGAGAAGCCCCTAACTAAAGCTCAAGTGGTTGGGAGAGGAGCTGGCTGTGGGCTGTTGGCTGATAGTGTGTTTATGATTTCAGTTTTGGCACTAATTATTGTTTTATAATCTTATATTATAACTGGGTCGAAACCGACCCTAACAACACAAACGTCATAATTTTCACCAGAGCATTTTATCATTTAGTGAAATTGATTTTTTTAATTTTATTTTGTTTTAATAGAAGTTCCTGACAAAGTCAAAAAGCCTTGATGCAATAAACAAATTTATGTGGTACTTTTATACATTTAAAACCTAAAAACGGGTCGGTGCCGACCCTAACACAAGAGGAAGGTTAAATACACACAAAACACCGCAGATGCTGCTGGGAGTGTGTGTGTGTGTGTGTGTGTCTGTGCAGCATCAAGGTGTGTATTTTCACCTGTGCATATAATTAGTATATATGAGCACCTCCCTGTGCACGGTGCTACATTATGTGTTTGTACAGACAAAGATTTATTCATGAGTGTTTTTCTAACTTGTGTGTGTTCACTTTCTCGTGATTAATGTGGATATAAATCATTCAACTGAACATATGTATGTGCATTAATAATTGTGTGTGTGTGTGTGTGTGTGTGTATACATTTGAATGTGTTTGCAATTTTACTGTTAATAGCCTTGTTCCAGTTTTTACCCCAAGTATAAATTATTCAAGAACAAACACACACACACACACATCCATGCTATTGTGTGATTCTGTACATGTACAAGTCAGCGTGTGTGTGTGTGTGTGTGTGTGTGGCCAGCCGCCGTCCTATCACTCCTGATTTTCAGGCTCTGCTGTGAATAAATGGCCGGTTTGATCCATATAAAACTGTTATGGTTTATTGATCAGACACATGAATTATGAATGTTGTGTTTAAAGATTCACGGAGCCGCTGGGACTTTCTCTGATGATAAAATATTAACCTGCAATACACAATAGAAAAATATGAATGTTGTTTGTGTCATGAATTTAAATCTACTGTATGTTTTAATGTCATGTGAATGAAGTAAAATATTTTCCTGGTGGCCGAGCAGGATTTGGATTGTGGATTTGTTTGGACTGCTTTCCTGGTGTTGACCCTCGTCTGCCTCACTATTCTGTAAGCCTTTATATTCTGTCACTGCTGCACTAGTGACGGTACTATCACGGCTGGTGTGTGCAGACAATAAAGGCTGACTGGTAGAGTACAAGGATTTATTGCAGCAGTGACAGTGACTTTCTCTGGAAAAAGTAAAACACCTTCTGTTGTTATGAAAAACATAGAATGGGACCAGGATCAATTGATAGGGTGATAAAGTGTTAAGTTACTCTTTTAGAATGACACCTATTTTTTATCCATGAGGTGAGAAACTTCACCTTACAGAATGTGATTTGTTTGAGGCCACAGAACCAACTCTTGTCTTCATGCAGACCACAACCTTCTGATTTCAAATCATCACTGTTGAATCAAGCCCGGACATTACATTTCATGCCAAACCGCAGCAGAAAATCACCTTCTCAGTGTCAGTGATCTCTCTTTCAGCACACATCAGCTCCCCTGATGCCGAACAGATCAGACGACACGTATGGACGCAGGACGTTCATAATGAAGCTCAACACATCCTAAAAGGTTTTTAATAGCCTGAAAGACATTGATCTGTGTGCTAATAAAACAGTCTCCTCGTATTGCTCCTATGAGCCCAATATTCAGCTGTAATAATGAAACCTGTTTCAGGGATGAAGAGGGGGGGGGGGGGGGGGGGGTTAATGCAGCCCTGTTTGAGATCATACCAGCTGTACTGCTTACTGGATATGTATGTGTCATTGATTCACTGGTTTAATTATGCACTTGATAACACTGCCGACATCATTAGTTGTACCCAATAACTCCCCCAAACTTTACAACTAACTAGGTCATTTGTCACACACACATTACCTTTACGTGAACAATCACTATTTTCTGACATGCCACCTCTATGGTTAAGGTTTGGTTTTAACCAAAAGTTTTGCCAAAGTACTTGCTTAAGGTTTGTTAGTTACTTTAAGGGGTATTGTTAAACTTCCACTCCCATTTCAACCAATGCAGCTGACTTCACAGGCCATGTGCGTTGTGACCCAAAGCATCCTTTCACGCTTATATATATATATATATATATATATATATACCGGCAGCAAACACTCCTCTCCTCCATCCGCACTTGATGGTGTTGTTAAAAATTGAACAAAAGCTGAAAGGTTGAATCAGAGATTGCTGTCTGCACTCACATTCAGACCACTTTCAAACCCCAGTGACGGATCCAGAACCCCACTGACCAATCAGGAGCGTTTGTTAACAGCTAACATGTCAGCAGTGTTTGGCTGAAACTTCACATCTCCAAGTCTCAGATATAGTTCAGAACAGAAAGCTTCAGTATGTATCCATGTGAGAAATGTTTTAGAAATGCTCATTACTTATACATACTTACATGCTGTCATTGGGTTTGTTACAGTGATAGGAAGGCGTTTCATCATGCTGAAAGCATGCTTCTCTTTATGCTCTATTGTCCACTAAATCCAACACTGATTAAGAATCGCCACCAAGACACACATCAGCAGAAGTGAAATTAACTATAATCTAAAAAATATTGACTTTATATTTGTAGAAAGAAGTTGGAGCCTCTCACCTCTTAGCCAAAAATTTAACAAACAGCGTGGTTAAATATTTCATCACCTCCACCCCTGTGGCGTTTAAATCCAGCTCCGAGTGTTTGACTCTGCTGCTTCAGGAGTCAGCTGACTGCTTAAACAGGCTCGTCTTATCATCATGACATTTTTGTTTACCTGTCACCTGTGTGTGTGTGTGTGTGTGTGTGTGTGTGTGTGTGTGTGTGTGTGTGTGTGTGAGTCTCAGCAGGTGAAGCAAACCAATTACAGCTGCCCGACACTCGCCTGCGTCCGTCTCAGCTGTTACAGAGCGAATGTGCAGTGAAAGCAGCCGTAAATGGGAGAAAAACTCTTCTGAAGCAAAATATTTTAGCTGATTTCAGCATCTCAACTCTTACCAACAACAAATTGTGTATTCCCCCTCCTCCAACTGGTTTCCCTAACACAGTGGTGGAGGAAGTATTCAGATCCTTTACTTAAAAGTATCAATACCACACTGTGAAAATACTCCACTACAAGTAAAAATCCTGCAATCAAAACTTGCATGTTACATACTTACTTAAGTATGTAACATGCAAAACGCAGTAGAATAGTCCCTGTCAGTGTTTTATATTCTATCTGATGTTTCTAGATTAATATTACTGCTGCATTAATATGCATTAATGTTGCATTTTACTGCTGTAGATGTTTCAGGTTGAACTCATTTTAACTACTTTATATAGTGTTGGGTAGTTTAATCTACAGAAAAGCATCATACTCTGTAAGATCAGCATATGTTTGTAGCTTCGAAGTCCTGTGAGAACCACGTAGCTCTAAAAAGTCAACTTCTCATGAGCTCAGAAAAACAGCCCTGTTTTCAGCTTTGTGACGATGCATCTTCCAGCTGATCCATGAGGGGTTTGAAACAGTTTATTTAGCTTAAGAAGTGGGACATTTTTTCAGCCCATAAAGGAACGCTTATTCCTTCAGTATATTAGAAACATTCACATTCAAATCTCCAAAATTTGGAGATATATTTTTCACTAACTTAATTTATTTATTGTTTTTCACTGGATCATCATCAATAAATCAAATGATGAATGAGTGTTAAAGTGCTCCTTTACCTCATTAGAATTACTCTACGCTACAGCACAACAACATCAGAGTCAATTTAGATTACAACAAGTCAAAGGAAATGAGTTAAATTACGGTTCTGGGGTGGAGATGAGACATCATACTTCCTTCCTGATTTAGTTTGCAGAAAACTGTCCTCTCTGTCTCTTTCCCTTCTTCTGCCTCTTAATCTTGTTTTCTATCCGGCTCTCTCCTTCTTTCTCACACCCTCCCTGCCTCCGAGAGATGGTGAGAGGTAAAAACAGAAAAGCAGAGGGGGAGGAAAGAGAGGGAAAAGAGGAAGAGAGGGGGCGGGAGGCAGAGAAGCCATTTTATAACTGAGTGACCTGGAAATGTCAGAGATGAGGAGCGAGAGTTTCTACAAGACACATACACACACTCATTCTTTCTAACTCACACTAATACAAATTTAGACACTTTCACACAGTTTCTTTCAGACACATTCATGAACACACACATTTTTCAGGGTGAGACAGCCCTGCAGGTGGTTCTCCTTCTCTCTTGTAAAAGGACTTTTGCCTTTGAAGTAAGTGAAGCAAAATCAAAAGGAAGCTACGCAGGAAAGTTGTATTACATCAGCTGTGAGAGATGTTCGCACACCGGCGGCCCCGCATGGCGGCGAGAGGTAACTGCTGGGGAATGTCATCACCCAGACATGATGTCAGTAAACTACAGCTGTGTTCAAATAGTTTGCACTATGTACTCATCTAACTTAAACTAATTGAGTATTAAGTGCATTCAAACAGGAAACATGCTTCATTGTGTGGGTCTGTAATTTCCTGGAAAGAATAATTTGTTGGTACTACTCCGAATATGATGAATTGTTTGTAGATACATTTCACATTTATACATGTTCTGCTGAATAAAAGACTCTCTGGGTTAACACTAATAATTAATGAGAATGAATTAATTGAAAGTGCACCAATTGAACATTGTTTCCATTTTCTCCATTAGTACCAGGCAATAAAATTAAGTTAAGTTCAAACAAGACCAAGGTGGTTAGGCACAGCTGTGCTTTGAGCTAAATGCTAACATCACCATGCTAACGTGGTCACAATGACAATGATAACATGCTGATGCTAAGCAGGTGTTTGCCATGTTTGCCATCCATCCTGAGGGGGGCATGAATGTGTGATCCCAACTGAATGGCAATCCTTCCAAAAGCAACATTTCACTAAAAACCACAAATGTCAACCTCATGGTGGCGCTAGAGGTAAAGTCAGGGGATCTCCAAAGAACCAAATTTTGTGACAATCCATTTAGTACATGTTGTGATATTTCACAAGATGAATAAAAGAAAAACTTTGACCTGCTGGTGATGCTAGATGAAACGTCAGGGATCACCAAAGTCAGTAGGATTCATCCTTAGGACACCATGAATACCTGTACAAAACTTCATTGCAGTCCATCTAATAGTTGTTGAGTTATTTCAATCTGGACAAAAGTGGTGAACTGCCCCACCAAACACCATTTCCACCATTTTTAGCCATGCTGCTAGCATAGGGATGGGCAGTATTGCTTAAACCAGTTGCATAACTTATAGAAATATATTTGCAAAATCAATATACTGTATATTACTATATGGAAAATGCATGAAAGTCTCATGTAAATTCATCAAATTTGTGTTCAAGGGAACCAGCCCCACAGCATGTAGACTAAAGTACTGTGTAGAGTGACAAAGTCGAGAGTCAAACTTGTTTATTGCCATGACTCTAATCACCTTATCCTATCTGAGCTGTGAGAGCTGAGCTCAGAAACTATGATAGTTCTGCTGCTTTAAAAGCAGGTTTAGTAACAAAGAAGTTGTTGGTTCAAATCCTCCTTGAAGTTGTTGTAGTTGAAACTCTTGTTGTTTTTGCATGTACAAAAACACACATTAGAGTAGAAGTAAGAAACATCCATGTTTTCATGCAGCTCTGGAGGTGTTTGTTTTTTTTGTTTTTTTAACTATAAAGCTGTCCAGCACCACATTTATACCCAGAAACATTATGAACAGTCAGTGTCAAAAGCTTAGTTTTATGGTAATGCTGCTGGCTCTTTGGCTTAATGTGTATAAAGCCTGTAAAATTAAAACCCCAACACACTGTACTGGCAAAGAAGAACAGAGAGTTTGCCAGCAGAACCTCACAAACAGAATGAATGATGAATCATTACAAAGCTTTGGCCTGAAAAATAACCACAGCTGAACCCACATTTTCTGTGCCCCAATCTGCACAGCAAAAGCACTCTCTCTTGAATTGCACAAAGCTCTTTTAGATAGCAGGGATGCTATTCAGAAACCATTTCCACAACCTGGTGTGAGGAACACAAAGACCGCAGCACCAACAGGTTTAGAGGTAATTTTGGTCTGATGAGTTATTTTTCATAGACCTTTGTGAAGGCAGGACAAGCAGGACTGAAGCTGCACTAAATGTGCCCTTTTATTCTTATATTTTGAATAAATCATGAATATGACAAAGAAAGAAACAGGCTGACTTTCAGAACAGGCTGCACTAGCATGTTAACATGCTAACATTTGCTAATCAGCACTAAACACAAAGCACAGCTGAGAATGATGGGAATGTCATATGTTTCGCAGGTACAGTATTTAGTCTTAATGAAAATGATGATTTTGACCTGATAATGGCATTAGATGAAATGGCTGTACCAACCTTAACAACAATCCATCCAATAGTTGTTGAGCTATTTGAGCTAAAGAAAACAAACAAAAATGATCAACTTCATGGTGGCACTAAAGGAAAAGTCAGGGGATCAACCAAAGTCAGTAGGATACATTGTCTGGAAGCCATGAATATCACAAAATAATTGCCTAGGAGATGTCGAGATATATCTGCTGGTGGCACAGGAAAGGGGATCACTAAAGTCATCATGATTCATCTTCCGGGCACCATGGATATTGGTAACAAATGTCATGGCAATCCATGCCATAGTTGTTGAGCTATTTCACTGAAATACAAAATGTCAACCTCCTGGTGTTGCTAAGGGAAAAGGCAATCATGCATATCTTTACAGAATTTCAAAGCAATCCATCCAATAGTTGTTGAGTTTCATTCTGGACCAAAGTGGTGAACCAACGGACCGACATTGCCATCACTACAGCCATGCCACTACCTGAAAATGAGCAACCGTAAAAACAGTACATATCAAAGGAAACCTTAAACATTGGGTCAAACAGTGCTGTAAAAACTATTTCTCCACGCTCAGAATTTTTCATGTTTTACTGGTTTACAACACTGAATCAAAGTAGATTTAATGTGAAACGTACAAATACAAATACAATACAAACACAAATAAGCTAAGTGGGTTGAATGTGGAACCAACACTGACCACACACAAATTAATTCAGATAAATGCAGCATGAGGCGTTTTATTTATTTCTTTTGTCCTCTGTTTAAAAAAATATCTAAGACGGATTAAAACCACCCTGAAGGCAGAATGAATAATCATAACACAACATTCACTCTCTGAATTTTCCTTTTGAATAAACGCACTCTCTCACATATGATTGTGACAGCATGCCCACTTCAGTTATATCTCTTTACATTTTATTTACTCATTCTTGTTTTCTCACATTTCTCCTCCTTATCGAGGCTGGAAATAATTTGTTTCTGTTTGTCAGGGAGAGTTTTTGTTTTACTCCGGGTGAAATATTTTTGGAAACCCCTCAGGGTTTGTGTTTCCCTCTGTACTGGGAAGCTACACCTCAGTGTGAGTAATACAGTTCATTCATCCATCCATCCATCCATTAATCCGGCCAGTCAGCAAGTCTTTAATCCATCCATCCATTTTGCCAGTTGTTTATTCATCCATCCTGCACATCCATACACCATCTATTCATCTAGTCATTTATCTATCCATCCAACTTTTTCCAGCCATCATCTGTCTATCATGCACCATCCATCCATCCATCCATCCACCCAGTCTCCCATCCATTCTGCCAGCCAGCCATTTATTTATCCAATCATCTAATCATCCATCCAGCCAGCCATCCTTATGTTCATCTATGCATCCACCATGCCTTTCATTCATTCATCCAAAAATCAAGCAGGCTTTTCAACTATCCACACATCCATTTGTCCATCCAGCCAGCTAGCCTTTTATGCATCCATCCATTCAATTATGATCTATTCATCCAACCATTCATCCATCTATCAATCCATTCATCCGTCCATCCACCCAGCCTCTTATCCGTCCTTCCATCCAGCCTTTCCTCAATCCATCTGTTCATTCACCAATCAGTCTCCCCACCATCCGTTTACCCATCACTCCATCTATCATCCATCTGTTTATTTCTCCGTTCATTCAACCCTTCATGCATCAGTTTATCCATTCATCAATCATCCCTCACTCCCTCTACCATCCATTCCTCCATCAAACATCAGTTCATCCATACAGTCCATTCCTTCCCTCTATCCAACATATATCCATTTCTTTTCCATTAATTCATTCATCCACTCCAAGACAACTGCCCCCCGATTAAAGGGGGGTCAGATAGAGTCAGAGACTCCGTTTAAAATATGGTCTCAGACGTTGCATCAAATCACATCATCACGCCAAATTACCCACAAGTCTCTGCTCATTTGTCTCCCGTTGTGTCCAATCTGTCCGTCTGGCTCCAACGCTCCACTGGGCAGCGCTGTTAGGCCTGACCGGATTCGGGATCCTCCTCTGATAATTGGGCCAAAAAAACAAAAAAGGAAGTGGATCTGCAGGGGACAGGAAGGAAGTGACGCACTGAAAACTGTCTACTGCTAAATCCCTGTTTGATTTTGTGGCAGTTTACAAACATGGACGAGTAACGCTAAGTATAGCTGGAAGGAGGAAAGACAAAGTGTGAAGAAATGGGCCAGATAAACTGAATCTAAACACTCTAACTAGGTCACATGGTTGCAAGTCCTGAGTTTTATTAAACAACAGTGATGAAAACCAACTTTTCGGGTCCTCAGCAAAATTTGCCATCACCCCTCCCATTATAATAACCCCCTGCAGTGTCCCAACACATAAACTGCACCTTGTATGGTCACCTCAGAGAAAATTCTACATTGTATTATTTCATTCTGATGCGTATAAATGATGCTCAAAAAGTATTTGAGCTAGGAAATGTAAACAGTGACGTATTATCAATCTATAACAAACAGTTGCTTTTTTACACTTGTTTACAGAGCAAAATTAGCATTAATTTGGAGTCGTGTTTGTGTCACCTGGTGAATATAAATCCAATATTCACTCTTATAGCTCGTCGCTAACTGTGTCTGTCTGCCACTTTCTGCTGAGCAGGTCATGTAAAGTGAGTTTTCACAGCATTGTTTGCTGAAAACTACACTATGAGAGCAGTGGGAGAGGCTGGACAGCTTAACAATAATCTGAAAGATGGTAAAGAAGTTTGTTTGACATTTTGGAAATACACTTATTTGCTTTCTTGCAGAGAGTTACATGTTTAGATTGACACCACTTTAATGTCTGTGCAGTAAGTATGAAGCTACAGCCAGCAGTCAGTTAGCTTAGCTTAGCATAAAGACTAGAAACAGGGGTAAACAGCTAGCCTGGCTCTGTCCAAAGGTAAAATCCACCTACCAGCATCTTTAAAGCTCACTAATTAACGTTTACTAACTATGATATGCTCAGTGCAAACAGCTCAAGAGCAGCTTTCAGACAATAAATATTCATATTCCTGCCGGTTCCAGTATCCTCACCTGTACCTGAACCCCCACTCATCTGCTTTGGACTTCAAATTGGTCATTTCTTCTCAGTAAAGACGATTTTGTGACCGGATGAGCACCAGGGTTTGATTTTATCAAATAGACTGCAGTGGGAACTCTGTCAGCAAAATTACATCATTTCAATATGAAATACGATGTGAGGAAAATCAAGTTTGTACAAACACACAACCATTACAGATGATTCCCAGGACAAGATAAATCTCTCTCACACACTGCTCTATCTCTATGGCCTCAGGTTGTGGGTTTAGATCATCTGGATTAATGAAGCGAATACAGCTGGACTCCAACTCTGCTCTTTTCTTCTTCTTGTTTTTTTTTCACCATCTTCTTTCCTTTCTTCTCATCTACTCCTCTTTCTTTTATTTGTCTGCTGTCTTCTCTCCTCCTGTCTTTCATCCTCTCTTCCCCTGTTGATCTTTTTTATTTAATCCGTTCTTCTCTTCCCTGAGGTCACATGTGTTCTGCAGTTATTCCAGCCATCACTTTCTGTTTTATGAACCTCCACATCTTCATTCTCCTCGTCCTCCTCGCTGCCTGCGGCCATGCAGCTGTGAATTAAGAAGCGCGATGACCTTCGACCTCCAGTCACTGATCATCATAATGCAAACAACCACCAAAACAGAAAAAACAATCATATTCTTAGGAGAAAAAAAAGTCTCAGAGAATCAGTCTACTCAAATCATGTCATATGCATTGCATATGCACAGATTTTGGGTCAATAAAGACCAAATTACATGCTGGTAACATCCTTCATATTCAGACAGAAGAACAGCCTGAACCATGTTGACCCGTCATCACAGATTCAGTCTAGAAATTCAAAGGTTGTAAGTTTATACAATTTTGAGCTAATGTTACCTGTAGCTCTCAAACAAACTAAACATCCACATGATTAACTAGCCTGGAGTTCATCAACTGTTTCATTCTGTCTGCAACTCACTATTATTTATTTTCATTTCATTAAGCTGCTGACTGATTTTTGATAACTCTAAAATGTCATTGTTAAAAAAACGTCCCTTGTAATTTAACAGAGCCAAAATTGACATATTTGAATTGGGAGTTTTGTCCAACAGGCACATTCACTTCATTATCATATGAGACAAAGAAAACTAGCAAATATTCATATTTTAGGAGCTGGAACCAGCACATTTTTGGCATTTTGGCTTAAAAATGAGTTCAACGATTAATCGATTACCAACAGTTATCAATAGTCAGATGAGTTTTGGAAGCATTGACAAGAAAATGGAGTCTATATATTTATCTATATGTCAATCTATTTGTTAAAAACAAGGTGGCTAAAATAAGTTAGCCTCTCTCTCTCTCTCTCTCTCTCTCTCCCTCAGGAGTCAGATAAGCAGTATCTCTCGCTCTCTTCCTGGCAGTCAGTTTGAATTTACTGATTAGCCTTCAGCTAACCTGTGGACGACAGGATCCACCGGCTCACGTCTGTCTGGATTAGGGTCGCCTGTTAATTCACCCTGTTGCTTTTGGCAAAATACCAACTCTGGGGAAAGAAGGAAAAGAAATGAGAAAGAAAAGTACATCTGCATGAAGAACGACTTTCAGGAACGATGCAAAGAAAGACGTTTATGTGTGTTTTTGAAATTTTACATGGAGTTGATAGCATGTGCTTTCATTTCCTCCTCCCTCATTTTCTCTGTCTCCTCCTGAGCTTTATTGATCATCACATTCAATAGTCACGTCTTCAGTCCTGTTTGACACTGACAGTGAGGTTGACGTGTGAGACGTGGTGTGCTCGGCTGGTGTCAGAACATTCACACAGCTGTTAAATCTGGCTTTATGTTATTTTAGTGTGTCTGGAGTCTGGAGAAAAGTCTATAAGTCTTTTTGAATCAGAATTAACTTTATTGGCAAAGTATGTTGACGCATGTAAGGAATTTCACTCCAGTTCTCAGCAGCTTTCAGTACATGTACACATGAACGGTCTACGGCCACGCTAGCAGCTCTGTGAGGTTGTACTTAGGCACGGCTAACATGCTGATGTTTAGCAGGTATAACGTTAACCATGTTCACCATCTTAGTTTAGCATGTTAGCAAGCTAACATTAACTAATTAGCACTAAACACAAGTACAGCTGAGGCTGTCTGTCATTAGTTTTGCAGGTAAACCAAATTAAAATTTTGACCTGATGATGGCGCTAGAGGAAAGAGAGGATCACCAAATTAGTCAGAGTCATCCTCTGTGAACCATGATGGCAATTAATCCAATGGGTGTTTAGATATTTAAGTCAGCTTGCACGTCTAAAACTTTGTAGAAGGTCAACTCCGGTCTTTGAGTCAAAATCTGATAGTTGTTGCTGCCACGCTAGTTCCAACTCAATGAAATCTCTCATGCGTTCTCTCTGGTCATGTGGAGGGGGGGTTTGTTTTTGCCCTGACCAATCAGTAATGTCCCGCCCATTTTATGTAATTTTTAGTCGACACTGAGATTGGTAGCCAGTCCACATACAGGAGCATTTAACTCAATGGGAAGACAGTTGGGTCCCCGGGCGTGATATGCATTTTTATTTTTTATTTATTATTTGACCAGATTCCTTTTTTTCTTTTCCTCTCCTTTATTTGCTTTCCTTTCCTTACATTGCACATAAAGCCATGCATGTCCCTCTCCCTCTGTATTTGTATGTATGTGAGTGTGTGTTAACATATACACTAAATCTGTGTGTGTGTGTGTGTGTGTGTTTGGCAGGTAGTGGGCCAGTTATCAGGTCTGTCCAGCTGCTTCATGCTCGCTAAGCTCTTTACCAGCCAACACTACACACCCAAGAAATCACACACACACACACACAGACACACACACACATACACCCACACACACACCCATCCATCCGTCCACTCAGATATCAGCAGCATCCATCCCTCAACCTTTGTCTTTCCCTCCATCCTCTTCCTGTTCTTCAGGCCTCGTGTCTGTCACCACTTTACTTCGGGCAGGTCGGTCTCAGTCTCAATGAATCTATTAACATCAGGACTTATAGTCTAAGTTTATCCTGCCGACGAGAATTCAACTAACAGACTGCAAACTTTACTGCATTTCTCTAACCTTCAGCTGTTTTTTTTTTTTTTTTACTGTCGTAGTTGGTTGACGTGGAGCTCAACTATTGTGTATCGGACTAAAGCTAATGATTATTTTGATTATGGATTAATCTGCTTTGGCCCCGCCCACTGAGGTTTAACTCAACCAATGAGATTTTTTCCGGCTACAGACTCAACGTGTGAATCGCCATCCCTCCATCTTCCTTCATCCCCCTGTCCTTTCATCCCTCCATTTAACCAAGCTCGAACCAATCGCATCAAACACACACACACACACACACACACACACACACACACACACACCACCTGTCTCTCATTCCCTAAATCTGCCCAAGTCATCTGGAGTCACAGCTAAATCTCCTGCAGGCTTGTGTGTGTGTGTGTGTGTGTGTGTGTGTGTTGAAAGCCTCAGAGCAGAAAGATGCTGATCAGTGAAATATGTGTGTTCCTTTTACATGAACAATGTGGCAAGTGATTTTTCTAAATGACCAGCCTTTCAGTATTTTCACTATAAACAACATTTTCATCTAAAAAAAGACTAAAAGCTCAGTCACACCAGCATTTAAAATGGTGAAATCTTACAGTGAAATCAATTATTTTCACTGTAATCTGCAGTGAAGTAAGTCCATGTGAATGTTTCCACTTTGGTAAACTTTGACACGCAAATTTGTGCTCTAAATAGAGACACGTCAAAAACTCCGTCTCTCATCCGTCTTATGTATGTGTCTTTTAGAAGTAGCATTATGTTTATTCTGCATCACTTCCTGTTTCCTTCCGATTGGTTGTTTTATAAACGCGGCTCATATCTGCAGTCACCATTTACACTTGTTGTTTCAAATGTCTCTGACATCCTCCTCCCGTCCAGAAGGAGGTGGAGATGCACCTGAAGCTGTTTGTTCATGCTGGGACAGCAGTACAAGAAAAGTGTGTATATATATTTTGACCATATGCATACGTTGCTCACACTTTCTGTTTCGTTATTTCAAAATAAAAAAGAAGGGAGGGAGGATGTTCATCTATTAATTTCTTCTAGCAACGCCAAGGTGGTTCAGCTATGTCTTGTCTTGTTTTTGACTACGATAAACTGCCGTAGAAAGAGTTAGATCGAGACGAGTACAACCGCAAAGTTTGAGTCGAGGGTTTTTGTCTGAAGTCCTGTAGTCTGCACGAGGATTCAGGATTCATCCAAAGTGTTGGAGAGGCAGACCGACATCACCAACCTCAGACTCAGTCGAGTGGAAAAAAGGTTCTTATTTTTCTGTGGCCTTCCACAGGGAAATCTTTCAACTTTCCAACACACTGTATTCCCCTGCCTCACACACTCTCCCTGTATTCTCCAGTGTGTGTTGTGGTGTGTTTTTGTTCCCAGAGCACATTTGCTTTCCGCATCATTCAACACCCCTCCAACCATCTACCACACACACACACACACACACACACACACACACACACACACACACACAGGGATATGGGAACGACCTGGTAACTCCAATCCTGATGCCTTTTTTTTCTTTAAAACTCAAAGACTGATATTTAACATTTAGACCTGAATAATTAAATGGACACGGCCATGACTGTCTCATGTGGTCACTCAAAGACTTATGTCTAAAAAAATACCATCATTTGGTTTATTCCAACATGGTGTTCAGCTGAGACACACTGACCCGAGGTAAACTCTGACGTAACGGCAGTATTACTATCAGGCACATTAAAGTACCTTAAAACTTTACATTAAATATTTGTATAAAACAAGCAGCAACCAAAGACAAAGATAGAAAACCATCATGAGTTTTAAATGAATAAGAGTTTAACTCAGGTTAAGGTTTTAAACTATAACTTAGTAAAAACAAGTTAGTTAGTTAGTTGAGATAGAAATTTATAAACTCCCCAAGCAGGTGTGACACTGAATGTCCACAGGATCCAGCATTATGTTCCAGCCGAAGGGAGAGACTAGAAAGAAAGGAAACAGAGAAGATGAAAGACGATAAGGAGAAAGGAGGAAGACAGAGGTGGAGGAGAAGAGGAGAGGACGCTGGGGGAGACAAAAGGAGAGGAAAGGAAAGGAAAGAAAAGAGGAGATGAGGACGAAAGGAGGATAAGATGAGAGGAGGTGAGAGGGGAAAATAAACAGAAGAAAAGAAGGAAAGGAGAGGGCGAGAGGAGGACAGAGGACAGCAGTAAGGAGATGAGGACAAAGGGAGGACAGGTGGGAAGAGAAGATGACCAGAGGAGAGAAGAGAGGCAACAACCAAGAGACCGAAGGAAAGGAGGAAACAGGTGTGTTTGAGAAAGTGACAGAGAGGATGTTAGTGTAACACAAACACACTCGGTAGTGAAAGGCCATGGTCTCAATAGAGAGGAATTAAGCCTCAGTGCTTATATAAGACGCCTCCACAAGACAGGAAGATTTATATAACAGAAGAGGAGAGGAGACAAGAGAGGAGAGGAGAGGAAACAACAGAGGAGAGAGGAAACGAAAGAAGAAGAGTGGAGAGTGGGATAGTGGAAGCAGGAGAGGAGACAAGACAAGAGAAGAGATGAGATGAGAGGAAAGGATGGAAAAGGTAAGGAAAGGAGAGGAAAGAGGATGAGAGGAGAATCGAGGCGAGGAAACAGACGGACAGAAAAGGAAATGAAGAAAAGAAAAAGGGAAGTGGAAAGAAATAAATGAAAACTGCAGCTTCCTGCTCTCTCTCTCTCTCTCTCTCTCTGTCTCATTCATTCAAACATACACACTAACGCTTTGCCAAAACTCTGTCTCCATGACAACAGCTTCCCATTTTCTCCCTCTTGTTGATTGGCTGCTCAGAGACACATCAGACTTATTTCACAATGAACAAGCGAAAGTGGGCCTCACTGGGTGAATGGTTTCAGCCCCAGTTAAACTGGTCCAAACTGGTCCAAACTAGTCCACATAAATTAAACTGGTCTAAATTAAGATCATGAAATTAATCCATACTGAGATGAACTGGTCCAGACTGAAGTCAAACTGGTCCACTCTGAGCTGAAGTGGTCCACATCAAGTTAAACATAATACAATACCAGAACATCATCGAAAAAATTACCTCATCAATCAACAAACAAGATACAACAAGTAACTCAGACAACTTTGGGATTGTTGTGTATTTTTTACTCTTTAGACGGAGCTAGGCTAGCAGTTTCCCCCTGCTTCCACTCATTGTGCTAAGCTAGGCTAAACACATCCTACATGACCCATCTTTCTACAATGCGCAGAATGAGTGAAACTGACATCCATCTTCTCATCTGGCTCCGGAGCAAACGGCTAACAAGCGGATTTCACAAAATATTGGATTGCGCCCCAGATGAAAAGATTTCCGCCTTGTTTTTTTTCCTCTATGTTTTGCCTGCAGTCGGGTTGGAATGACAACAACAAAGCCGATGAACTCGCCGATTTATAACAGAAAAAAAACATCAGCCGACTAGCCATAACCACAGTAACTAGCAGCCTGAGGACACTAAAATACAGATTTAATGAGTCGAATCGTCAGATGAAAAACATTCGACTCAGCTGTCTTTTTCTTTCTTTCCGCAGCTCTCTCTTTAAAGATCCTCTGATCATTTATGTGAATATTGTCGGGATGCTGTGACTGACTCTGACTCCTGACCTCCTTACAGGCTGCTCACCATGTTGGTGATCGAGGAAATGAAGCCGTCTCTGCTATTACGCTCCTTTCATGTCAGTATAGATATTAGAAAGTCCTTTTCTCAGAGCACCACTATGAGTCGGTCTCCTGTGATTTAACTCGTTTGTATTTTTAATCCAGAGCCACTCTGTCACGACTGTAGTCTGCAGTGGTGTACGGTACTTAAGAATAATCTCAATATACTTGTACCTTGAATACAAGTCCAAATACTTGAATATGTCCATTTTACGCTACTTTTTGTCTCGTGTGTTCTTAATTCAAAGGGAATCTGCCACGACTGTAGTCTGCAGTGCATTCACTCAAGTACTGTACTTAAGCAGCATTTATATGCTTTGTTATACTTATATTCAGAGGGAAATATTATACTTTTTACTACTTTTTTCCTACTTTTATCTGACAGCTGTACTGATTACTTGCAGTTTAAGATTTTAGATTCAACATACAAACCCATGATCATCTTGTAAATCATGATGCATCATTGTAAATAATTAAAATGAGCTCCATCAGCTACAAAATGGTGATACTGTACCTGCAGTAAATGTGTGAATGCAGGACTTCTACTTGTAATGGAGTATTTTTAAATGGTGCTATTGCTACTTTTATTTAAAGGATGTGAATCTTCCTCCGTTGATAATCTGTAAAACAGAAATAACCAAAAACATAACTTCTTTTTGTAAATTCTCATGTTCTGTGTTGTTTTCAAGGATTCGTTATTGGCTTCTCCACACTTTCTTCTCTCCTCCTCTGAGTCAAGAATCATAGAGGATGAAGTGAATATGATGAATGAAAGCTTTGGTAGCATCTTGTCTTGTCTGGCTTTTGATTGCCTGTTGGTGGTTTTCGATGTAAACTGGGATCAGGCAATAAAGCACGTTTCCTTTCATTCATCTCTGTACATTTGAGTGAAATGAAGACGTCGTGGGGTAAAATAGCTAAATCCCATAAGCTCTGCCTGCAGGTAGTATCGAGCTCTGAAGCCTCCATGTGTGAATAAAGTTTTTTTTAAATACTTGGACGTGCTGCAGTGACAGACATTGGTCCCACTGGATTATGTCAGAGCTCTGCGGTGAGTCTGGAGAGTCTCTGAGCAGATTAGGAATCAGGGTGAAAATGAGTGGGAGATGTGTGGGAGAGCAGCTGTAGGGAGCTGGAGAGGTGATGAGAGTGTGTGTGTGTGTGCGTCCATATGTCAGTGCAGATGAGGCACTCTGGGGACTGAGTGTGTCGGTGCCTGGGGAGTCGAGTTTTCTGTGTGTCAGTTTGTACTGTACATCAGATACAAAACATTTCTCTGCACTGATGAACACTGACACTCACACACACGTAGTGGACCATCACCTGTGGTCATACAGGTGAGGTGGTTTATTTTTCTCTGTGACAGTAAAGACAAGAACACGCATCTCCTCCAAATGGGGCATTGGGAAAACTTTTCTGACCAAATGTTGAGCAAGTTTTCATGAGAATTTCCAAACAAGACTTTGAGTCTGCAGCCTCGCTAGTAACTCTGTGAGGCTGTACTTAGGCAGAGATGCTTAGAGCTAAATGCTAACATCAACATGCTCACAATGACAATGCTAACATGCTGATGTTAGGAAGGTGTAATGTTTACCATGTTCACCATCTTAGTTTAGCATGTTAGCTCAAGGTTCAAGGTTCAGCTTTACACATTACAGGGTTGCAAAAGTTGTAGCCCGCCGCGCTACACACACAGAAAATGTATAAATATTTGAAATTAGAATAGAATAAAACAATCAAATAGGCAATAAAACAGTATGTAAAAGTAGCGCTAAAGGAAGACATGAAAAAGGGAAACTAAATTACATTCAATTCATGTGCAATATCATTGTAATATGCAAGTTATAGTGCAAAAACTTCAGGTTGCAGACATTTGTGGCATTTCATTGCTGCTTCACCCACACAGTAATATGAGAGTGATGTTATACCCATGAATCTCCTCTGTCTACACACTTTTGTCAGCCACTATTTTTATTCTTTATTTTTAGGTCTTTCTGGTGGAGTGAAGGCATGACAACAATATTCTGATGCAGGAAATAAAACAAGAAGAAGAAGAGCAGCAGGTGCAACAATGTGATTATTTATTTTAGAGAATCTGTCACCAACATATTCTCTTCAATAGTTTGAGTATGTTTTTTTAAACTCATGGTGTTTTCAATTCAGGTTTTTAAATGTGCAAATTCAAAATGTGCATAAAAATAAACGTTTTGTTTGATAAATAATAGAGTGTTGATTCGGTCTGGCTTACTATTTCACTGCTCTTCCTTGTTATTGGTTTCTGCCTCGCTGCAATTCCTCTCCATTTCTTCCTGCCAGGGTTTGTCACTTCTGTGTGTGTGTGTGTGTGCTAAACAAGTGTGTGAAGAGGGATAACAAGGGCAGCACCCTGCCAGTCTGAGTGGGCTGACTCATGGTGAGTAGGGAGACAGAGAGAGGCAGGTATTTACGGTGATTTGGCTTCTGTTTAATACACTCCCCTGTGTTTCTGGGCTTTGGTTGCACTTCTGTTAACATCGTGCCTATAAAACAGACTGAATTAAGGCCTGAATGAAGGGAGAGATCACCGGGGAAAGACAGAGCGATACAGGGGGAACAAACTCCTTTAAGGCTTGTTATAAACTGTGAGGATCCATCACAGAGAAACAAACTGTATTATGAGAGGGAACACTGGCAGTGTCAGACTCAGAGGAAGGTGAAATGCAATAAGCCAAAAGTAATGATAATAACTTGCTGAAGAGATGATTGTAAAAATACAATTTGTAGAGATGATCCTTCATTTAAAGGCTCATTTCAGAAATTTCATTTCATTTGCATTCAGAAAGTACAGAAGCATTATCAGCAAAATATACTTACAGCATCAAAGTAAAAGTACTCGTTCTGCAGTATTATGTCCCCTGTGACTGATAAATGATTCTCTGGCCCCTTCAAAGGGTCACAAGATAAATCTGAGGGGTTGTGAGATTATTAATGGGAGAGAAAAGAAGAAAAAACTAAGTTCTGATACACAAATCTGTTCTTTTCTTCTTTTTTTTCTTTCTTCTAATCTTTCAGCTTTGAAGCGTTATTGAAATGAAACCATGTCAGAAGTTCAGAGGTGGAATATATCTTTGGTGGAACTGATAACAACTCTGAAACATCTGAAACACAACAAGCTTCTACAGGGTTCATCAAATTAAATGTAAGACGAGAAGAGAGTACAATTTAATACTTTTTTCACGATCATACCAGTCAAAGAATGACTGCAAGCACTATTACTTATTAAGCAGTTATTGACATTTTTGTCAGTACTTCCCTGCTGTATATAACAACTCAGTAATACCTAGTAATATAATTAATCAATTTATGTAACCTGGGCTCAGATAAGAGGCATACAATGAATGTATGGATTAACCAATTACAAAAGATTAATTCATTTAAGAGTTTGCAAAAATCTTCACTTGCTGCAGCAGTGACAGTGTTCGCTGCAGGTCTGATGACTGAAAAAGGATTAAACAGCCTCCTGCAGCACAATCAGCTGTCACAACAATCCCACGTTTAGTTTGTAGCTGTGTAACGTCTCCCGACAGCCCGCAATCACACACACAGGAAGTTATAACTAATGTTACCATCTACAGCAGGCAATAAACAATATTCAAGACCTTTAAATTACATTTAATTCTTTTTAAATAACCTCTAAGGCCTTTTTTTCCTCCAGGGAAGGGAATTCAATTATTTTTTAAGACTTTTCAAAACCTGCAGATACTCGTCTTCTTTGTAAGGGGTCAGAAGCACAAAAGGTTCAGAACCACTAGTTAAATATATAACACTGTGTTGAGTTTTTTAAGCTTATTATGTAGAATGATGTTATGAAGTAAAAAGTTGAAGTAAAGGTTTAATATTTAAAATGTAGTAGAAGTATAAAGTAGCATAAAGCAGAGCCACATCTGGCAGCCACATGTGGGCTTTAATCTTAGAAGCACCTGAATAACAAATTGTGAGTCTAAACACTACTGAGATCTTAATGGGGAGATTTAAATACCAGATTTAAGGTGTTGAAATATTTCACTTTGCCAACCATTTATCTGGATTTGTGTGGTTTGAAATCACCTCTTTCAAATTTCCAGGTCGTTTAAAGAGCTGAAACTTCAAAAACTGCGTGGGTGTTTCTGTACTTTTTCTGTACAATGAATTGTGTAAAGTAAACAGTTTTAGTGACCAGACTTCAATTCACAAATTGATCAAAACTCCCATCATTCAGTCTGTCCTTTCAGTCGGGGACAAGGACGACTCTGGCTCCATCTGGTGTTCACCGAACAGAAACAACTCCAGTTTATTAGATAAGAATCAGTTTTCTAATCTGATGTCAATTTCTCACTTAATTAGTGACACCTGTTTAATTTGGTACAAACTGAGACTTTAATCATCCCAGCAGCAGCCTGCAGGAGACAAATGAGTCGTGACAGAGAGCATGATGGGAAGGAAATGACACAAAGTAAAAAGCTAAATTATGTAATAATCTATTTAAACATCAACGCAGACTGACTAATGAATCGTAATCATTAAATGGCTCATAATTATTAGAGTCACATTTAATTATTTTTACTATTTGAGTTGAATAAGTAAAATACAAATTATTTAAATACGCAGTTTTAGTTATGTAATCAATTGTAATATGAAACGGTCTAATTATTATGATGGCACACTGCAGCCTCTGCTAGTTAAATATTTTAATTTGATTTTTAGCAGAAGCTACAGTTTATGACGCTGACAATGAACAGCTTTTTAGTGGAAATCAAGTGGAAATATTCCAGATGTCTTTTACCTCATTAAAAACACAAATTCAACCTGTGAATTTGGAGCCATCGGTACATCCAGTAGATGTCATTATGGTCACTTTTGTCTTTCAGGAACGCCATCACTGACTGTTACTCTATAGTTTGATTTTGATTTTCTTTTCTTTTCTGTTTTTGTTATTAAGTAAATGGTCTTCTTCTTTTCTTTTGCATTGTTGTGTTGTTTTCTGTTTTGAGACCCCATTAAAAACAAGATGATACATAAACACATAGAAAAATCTGCAGATGTTGCATAAATATAGTGCAGTAAAAAGTACAATAAAGCACAATATTCCCTCTGAATTGGGTTTACACTCAATTACATTAGATTCAGATTTTGGATTGAAAATATTCATATTCTGTGTTCAGGTGGAAATTTGAAATAATATGAAAAGACATAATGAAGATTAAAGACACTTTAATTTGCAATAGAAAGAAAAGTCCCAACAACAGAACATAACAAAAGAAATGTACATCCAAGGCAGGAAAATATGTTTTCAACCTTTCATGTATTGTTTAGACTGCATTGAAAAAACTAATTTATTAGCCACAAAATGACCGGCGTCCATATGTTTGACAGGAACTTCCACACCTCTTCACAAAACTACAAACATCAACAAAACAAGGACGCATCGACCTTTAACCTCGTCACATGCAGCCAATCATAAAGCTCATAGTGAGCTGCTTTTGGTCCACGACTGCAGATGAAGATGAAAGGCTAAAACACACTAACCTCACTGCAGATTTTGGCTTGTTTAATGACTGCTGATGTGTGTTTGTGTGTCCAATGTGGGAAGATAAACGTGAGATGAGTCATTAGAGGCACTTCATGCTTTTGGCTAAATCAATTTAGAAACCTTTAAATCATATTTGACCAACTGATGTTACTGTGTGTGTTTACTAAAGCTAATAATCTTATAGTCCCAGCTTCTCAAATGGATTTGATGGTTTTCTGTTTATCATTGTAAACTGAATATCTTCATGTTATGGACTCTTACGTCACCTTGTAGGAAGTTATCTTGTAGGAATGCTATTAATAATAATATTTAGGGTTTAGACTGCTGGTTGGACAGTCTAGTGATTGGAAGACATCACCTTGGGTTTTAGGAAGTCGTGACTGTGAACATTTTCTGGCATTTTACAGAGCAATCAATCAATCCTTTGACAAAATAACAAGTGTAGTTGCAGCCCTAATCTGATCACTGATTTTCTGCTTCTAATCAATCTCGACTTCTATATCAACAGGTTTCAGTTCTCGGACAAACATGATGTCTGAGTTATCATGAAGGTCCAGCTCGCTCAAGCCGTCCTCCGGCTCCTCTTTGCAGACAATCTGTGAGGACTCAGAGACCTCAAAGGGCAACTCAAACACTTGGCTCAGATAATCTCCCTTTCTGCCATTTTTTCCTGCTATGGCTATCACCTGAGATGCAATGGACCATGCAAACTCCACCTTGCGATGGCTCTGAGAGCTCAGATCAAAGTTGTACTCCAGAATCTCGTACAGAGCAGGAACGTATCGGTGGCAGTTTTGTCCTACGTACTGGTGCATCTCAAAGAGAACTCCCCTCGTCAGCACTTGCAAATCAAGTTTTGTTTTGGCTTCTGATCTAGAGCCAATATCAAGGTCCAATCCTATTTCTTTGCAGATGTGATAGCTGTTGATCCTTTTCGCCTGATGCACATTTCCATTGAAAGCCCCCATTTCTCTGCCTGGCTTTACGTCTTCTGTATCCAGATCCTCCAGGCTGTTGCCAGTTGGTGGTTGTGGACTGGGCTGCGTGTGACCTTTCAGTGGGACAACCATGTTTAACCACCTATTTATCTTTGGTGATGTGTTTTGCTTTTTCATGAAGCTTTTATGTGTCACGCACCATCTCTGGATCACCTGTGCGGCCTTGGTTGCATCACTTTGCAGATCAAGATCAAAATTATGCTCGAGGACTTCATTAACTGTCTCACGGACTGCACCACACAGCTCCCTGACAAAGCTGAATATTTCGAGCACAGCGCCCGTGGTCAGGACAGTCAAATCAAGCTTCTGGCTCGCCGGACGTTCTTCTCTCAACCAAAGGTTGAGACCTAACTTTTTACAGAACGGGTGGGACTCCATTTCTGCCTGCTGTCTTGTAGCCAAGGCTGGTGAATCCAAGTTTGTTTGCTGCTCTGTCTCAGCTTCCTGCTCACTTTTAAAATCGCTGGTTACATCAACCATTTTGTAAACTTCCGGGAACTGAAAGGGACTGCTGAGAAACTCCATTTTCTGTCTAGCAGGGTGGTTCTGGAGAATCTTTTCTTTTGTTATGATGTAAAATATGAAATTGCGCTGATGCAGTTCATCTTGGAGGACAAGGTTAAAATTGTTGTTCAGAATGTCAAATAAGAAACTGCGTAAACTCTTTGTCATGGCAGTTGCAAATTTATAAACCTCCCACAACACACAGTTGGTGAGAAGATGCAGATCCATGTTCTGTTTGTTACCTGAACCGACATTAAAGTCTAAACTTATCTCTCTGCAGCGGGCAAACATGTCGTTCACTCTGCTAGACTTAAGGATTTGTTTTGAGCGTGTAGCACGTCTCATCCACAGCTTCTGTTTCTGTGTTTTTACATTCATATCCTCATTTTTATCTTCAGAAAACAGATCCCAGATTGCTTTTAGAGCCGTGTCTTTTGGACGAGGACTAAACAAATAAGAGTTGTGGCCATTTGTCTGAGGCTGCACTGGGGAGACGAAAACTTCCTCCTCTTCCTGCTTCACATCCACAGGCACTGCCGACATCGTTTCTGCAGCTGTTTCTGACAAACAACTTTCAAACTTAATTTTTTCTAGTCCGGCCTCTGTACCCGACTGCATTTCTGTATCAAAATCAACTGGACACATGTATGACAGGTCACTATCCTCCCAGATTTCTTTCGCATCACTGTCCCTGTGCCTCAGCGTTTCCTTCCTCTTACTGGCCAGTGTTAGTCTTTCCAGTTGATCTGCGTCATAGTGTTTTCTCTTTCTACGATTCTGTTCCTGTTTCTTGGTCTGGACTTTAAAAGGCTCCTTTAGGAAAGCGTCCTTGTCCTCAGCTGTTATGCAGGCGTATTTTCGCTCCATCATCTTGGTTACTTGCATACGGAACTGCATTTTATCCAACTCATGACCAAAGTTTTGCCTGACCAAGTCGTTAACTATCCGAGAGTGTGTTCCACAAAGCACTCTGGAAAAGTCAAGCAGTTCCATCATCACACCGTTTGTTACCAGATTTGGATCTAGTTTTTCTGTGGGTGTGTCATCTGGTCGAACAACCAGAGTCACACCAAGTTCTCTACAGAAAGAGTAAACGTCACCTGTTAGTTTTAATCGAACTCCTCCTGGTTTCTTTAAAACGAACACACTGCTCGCAGCTCCGTTACTCTCTGTCTTCTGATTTTCTGACGACTGGCTGTTCTTGCTGCCATCAGTGAGGACTGAACTATCCACGATTTTGTTCCTTTTAGGGTAGTAGCGAGCTATCTGCTCTGACCCAGCGGACCCCATTATAATGTTATGGTCTGGTAATGGAAAGCTTTCTTTCCATCTACGAGGTTTCAACTTGATTTGTTCCTTTAGCAGCTTAATTTTACTGTGAACGCGTCTTGCATAGTCATAGCACTGCATGTCATTGTCCAGGTCCACGCCGAGGTCAAAGTTGAACTCTAGCATTTCGAACAAGAAATATATCTCTGACTTAGTCACAGTTTTGGCAAAGTCACAAAGCTCCAGCATCACAGCATTTGTCAGCAGACACAGATCTAACTTTTCCTTCCTTTCCAATGCCGCGTTGAACTCCAAACCGATTTCAACCGACCCTGGAAACGGGACTGCGCCTTTCTGATACCTAACCCCATGGTGGATGCGGCGCTGCCAGATGTAGTCATCATCAATGCCATCCATGTTGTCATCTAAACCCCAAAGTTGACAGAAGCTGTCGAGAGTCCTCAGACCACGCGATCTCTTTGTGTCCTGAACAATACCTCATGAGCTGAGTCCAAAAAGACTCCTAGTCCACTTCTTTGCAGAGGAATCCCAGACACTGTCTTTTAGAGCAGCTGGAGGCATCGTCTGCTGTTACTGCATCACTGCGACATCTTCTCAGTCTCTAAGTAAAGACAGAACATGAAGTTTGAGTTAGTTAACAGAGTGGTAGTTTATAATCCTAAAACCTTTAAATATTGGAGCTGTGTGATACTTCATTCTATAACTGGCCTATTGTAGCCAAAATATCACAATAAATGGGTATCACAATATTCAGTCAACTTTACTGAAATATAATAATTTACCTCACACCATGTGAAGGTAATTTTTGTCATAATTTTCTGATATTTTAAAGACTAAACAATTAATCAGAAAAATAACTAACAATAAATGATAATGAAATTAAGTCTTTGTTTGTTAAAGAGACAATTTTCCTTATCATAGACCCTTAGGGGTGGGTATCATTTACAGTTCAATTCATTGATTTACAGTCTCTGTATCTACCAGTCAACATAGTGAGGTAGTATTGATATAATAAAGAAAACCCACCATCTTAAATACTACTACTCATTTTATCCTCTGGTAGCTTCCTTCTAGGTTCAGCAAAAATAAAAACTAAAAAACTGCTAAAATAAAAACAGCAAAAATATAAAACTGCTAAGTCAATCTTTGTTTTTTCTTCCTAATAATCACAACCCCTCATAGTCACCTTGTGAGCCTTTGGAAGGGACCTAACCCCAAGTTGGCAACCAATAGATGAAAGTACTTTACTGAATATAATATATAGTAGTTAAAACCTCGAGCAGCTACAACAGTAAAATTCTGCTTACACATTGATGCATCAATCTAATAATGTCATATGTAATAATATATAACTGATATCAATCAAGATCAAGTAAATTGTATTTCTTTACTGTTCCTGTGTGTACTCAAATTATTTACTTAAATGCGGTGATACATTTATTTATATATTTATATAGATTCCATGTGCAATTGTACATTGTGTACACGTGTGTACATGTACCTGTATCTCCCCCTGGCATTGTGCTCTTACTGTTGAAACGAGTAACGTAGCATTTAAAAAAATAAATAAAGTCCACGTTTCGTCTTTACCAATGGCACCTGGATGTGGTGCTCTTCTATATGCTTCAATTCTACACCAAAATGGCGGCGACATGCAAACACAACTTCTCTTTCAAAGTCCAAAATACTCCAGTTATAATGATAATGGGTGAAACAGCTTAACAGTTAGTGGTAGTGTTGTTTGCTAGCAACGAACATCCTGAGCTGTTTACGAAGCTACAGAAACACCACAGTCGGCGTTAATGCTAACGTTAGCCTCTCAAAGGAAAGCTAACGTTATGTAGGCACAGCAGACGGTCAGAGGCATTTGGCACGGAGAGGCTAAATACGAGCACTTACCAAAGACCGGAGCACAAACCGGTCATCCCGGTGGGTCAAGAGGTTGGTATGTAGTCATGAAGTTTATGAGACCACAGCTCCAGATGAGGTGCTGCAGCGCTGCAACACGTCGCCAAACATCAGCAACACACATGTAAACTCCCCCTAAAGGCCGCGTTCGGGGACGCATGGGAAATTCCGATTGCAAAGACTATCAATAACGGACAGTTAACTATGTATTCTGATCTGCCCAAGAAGCAGCTGAAAGCTAAGTGAAAATGATATGTTGTGTTTGGTTTGATATGTGAAAAATAATTGTTTCCGCCCGGTCTCGAACCGGGGACCTTTCGCGTGTTAGGCGAACGTGATAACCACTACACTACGGAAACGCTGTATGGGTTCAGTATTCACGATCATGTAAATCATTGTTCTTCCATGCCCGCATTCATGTAGTGTGATTGCATTATTGATCATAATAGCCTGACCACAGTATATGGTCTAAAGTTTAGACGTATGGTATACATGACAGCGCCAACATGCTGATTAAAATTGCTTGTTTTTGTAGTGTAGCATTTATGGACACTACTGTTTGTGAGTGTCACCTTCAGGAACATAACTTCCATAAACATGTATCGTATCATTATCTAAAAGCCCCGCCATGTTGATTTAAATAGCTTGATTTTTGGGTGGCGTTGGTGTTGATGGACCCTTGTGAAAAAATCAATGCACAAGAGAAAATGGGAACACATTTTTTTGGGGTTTGTAACAATCGCAAATTAAATACATGAACCTGGAAGTCATAGTCTAATAAAAAGAATAAGAATAAAGAATGTTTCCGCCCGGTTTCGAACCGGGGACCTTTCGCGTGTGAGGCGAACGTGATAACCACTACACTACGGAAACGGTGATATGCAGCATGTATAACGATGTCTGATCAAATCTCTACGGTCGTTTTTATCACTGTGGATGTAATTTCTACTTTGGCCACAAGAAAGATTGTGGTGGCGCTGTTTCCCCTGACAGAGTGACAGACAGTGCAGCATCAGTGGGAACAACATACATAATACAGTGCAAGGTTTGTTTTCTTTCTACAGCATTTTATCACGGCTCTGTCATCTAACAAAAAGTCAAACTTAAACGTAAGTAAATTAACATGTCTCAGTCGTTTGTGAGCAAACTGTTGTAGTAAGTTGTGTTGTCTCAGCAGTGACGGGTTCTAACTCGGTCTGTTGTTAGCTAAGTTAGCTAGTAGACGAAGGTCTTACAAAAAAAAAATTGACAACACACAGCCTTGCAATGCAACATAATTTAAATAAAAAATGTGGTTGTGGTTTGGTTAGCTAGCTGGCTATGTAAACTGTGTAAACTTAAATGCTGATTAATGTGCATTGTCCCTGGTTAATAAGTTTTACGTACTGCCACCTAACCATGGATGCATTTTCTTGCACCAAATGCGTGACTGCAATGCATTGTGGGTGAAAAACATCTCTGGAGTGACCATCGCTCCCTCAGCCCTCCAAGGGTTGATCTCACCAAGTTCACTTCAGTTTTTCAGACAAATGGAACAACACTTATGATAGCAGCGGTGATTACACCGAGGGGAATTCAGAGATGTTGAACGACTAATGAAATGCATCCTCAGTCTTTGATGGATAACCCCAAAGCTGACAGAAGCTGTTGAGAGTCCCCATACCACACCAACTTATGGAGTATTAACAAATATTTTGTTCATGTTTCTACATTTAGAATTCTTTTGGATCAGTATGGTTTGTGTGTTTATTTAAAAACCCTGATAGAAATTTAAAACCTAGTAGAAACGCAAACATTTCCAAAAATACCAAATATGTCAGGACACATTTTAAGTGTACAAGTATAAATCATGTATATGTATGTATGCTGCACAAAACACCCACAATATTTAAGGCATGAAATGCATGTCATTGTTGAGCCTGAATATTTCACTGCGTTCACTGAGTTCAGTAAAGCTAAATTCAAATGTTATCACAATAAAGATTGTGATACTGTCGTCAATTGTTTTTTTTTTTTTACCTTTAAAGTTTCTAAAAGGTCAAAATAATGGGAAAATCTAGGTTCAATGGGTCACTTTGCATCATAAACAGGAAAAATAAAAAGTTGAGGCGATGTAAGGTAGTACACAGCCTTCACTACTAGATGGCAGTCAAATACAGTCAGTGGATCAACAGAGTAGTGAAGGCTTGTGACAGTAATTCAATTCAGTTCAATTCAATTTTATTTATGTAGCGCCAAATCACAACAAAAGTCATCTCATGACACTTTACAAATAGAGCAGTTCTAAAGTGTACTTTTTATAATATTATAACAGAGACGTTTCAACTAATATTATTACAGAGACCCAATAGTTCCCACACAGGTAAGGTGACAGGTAAAGGAATAATGAGAATGCACAAAGCAGTAGAGAGCTATGTGTGAATGACACATGACGTGTGGTTGGCCTTTTTGATATATGTATGAACATAAATCGTCAAGGAAAAGTAAAGTCTTGTTTCCGCCCGGTCTCGAACCGGGGACCTTTCGCGTGTTAGGCGAACGTGATAACCACTACACTACGGAAACTCCGTGATAATGACCTGTTCAGGAACATACAGGAAATGTGCCCCAGAAGCGTGGGCTGTATGGTGTGTTTGTGTATGGTTTGTTGTGAGGGACAGATTGGAGCAGGGGGCTGTATGCTGGGGGTTGGGGGTGGGGCATTGGGCAGGAAGTGCCATGGATGTGGAGGATGGCTGCGAGCTGACTGTTGTGTGAAGGGGGGAGAAGGTGGGGGTGGGGCAGTATGCAGGGGTTGCAGACGATGGGGGTTGCAGCAGAGTGGACTGGGCCGGGGGGTGGGCAGATGCCTGATCAAATCTGTTGATGATCAGATCATTCACCCGCTTCCGGTCCCCCACATGCTGTGAGTTTGGTTCAGCCAGAGATGGTTTTAAGGCCCTTCCAGACTCCACTGATATTGTTCTGCTGCAGCTGATCCTCCATCTTCCTCCTGTAGCTGTTCTTACCGTCCCTGGGATAATACAGGGTTTGTTGTTGGAAAAACACCGTTATTTGGGGTGTGGGTACGTTATTTTCCACACAGAAGTTAATATCTTGAATCCACCTTCAAGTTTGACTAAAATGACAGACCCTTGTGAAAAAAGCAATGCAAGAGAAATGGGAACAAATGTGTGTAACGAGTTTTATCTAATAAAACAAATGAAAAGGAAATCTCACTCAGTGTTACAAACATAACATAAAAAAGCGCCGCCATGTTGATTTAAATAGCTTGATTTTTGGGTGGTGTTGGTGTTGATGGACCCTTGTGAAAAAAGCAATGCACCAGAGAAAATGGGAACACATTTGTTTTGGTTTGTAACAATCACAAATTAAATACATGAACCTGGAAGTCATAGTATAAATGAGCGTTTGCTGGCAGATTAGAAATAGAAACACAATGTGTGTGTTCCAAGTATGAAAAGGATGTTTCCGCCCGGTTTCGAACCGGGGACCTTTCGCGTGTGAGGCGAACGTGATAACCACTACACTACGGAAACTTAGCTGTTACGTCAATTTCAATATCTATAGTTATCCAGTCTACCCAAAAGAGTCCGAACCCTACCTGTAAAAAGTTTCTTAATAACTTTCTGGAAAGAATGGACAGAGTACTTCTTCCACCACTGTCTATTTTTATCTATAATTATATTACACGGTTCTTTCTGGGAAACATTCCAGGAAGTGATTATGAATTTATGGTAAAATGTTTGTCAAAGACACACTAATACACACTGATGTGTGTGTTCGGATGTAGTAATAAGTGAGTCATTAGCTGCTCCCTCAGTGACTCAGTAATGTGACTCTGGATGTCTTACGGGAAGGAAATCATCTGCTTTCTCCAAATATAAACACCTTCACCTTTTTGAACTCTTGAAATGTCATTCTATATTGTGGCGATCACTTTAATTTGACAGAAATCTAAATGCAAACTGAAGTCATTAGCCTCACTGACCTTTTTCTCAGTGGCTACAACGGAGGAAGTTTATCAGTGTGGGTTTGTTTGTGTTTCTTTTTACACTGTTTTTGTTCCTCTTTGCCTGTTGCAAAAGTTTTTGGGAATCACAAGTTTAGCTGAAAGCCCCTCTGAAAGCCCACACGAGTGACCAAAAAAGAAAAAACGGTTGCTACAGAAATAAAATATGTTTTTTGTGTAGGACAGAGTCGGTGTGTTCATGCAGGGTGACATCAACACGGTGATTCCCCTTCTGGACTATTGAGAAACAGTTTGGAGGGGAATTCTTAACTTGCAAGATTTCTTCAAATTTGACCATTTACTGCTTTCGAGTCAGTTAAAGATGCAACTACAAGAATTTCTGCTACTGCTGGCACTGATACGGCTTCTGACAAGGGAGTACTGGGAGAAAGAAGTACTCAGATATTTTACTTAAGTAAAAATGCAAATATAGAAAGAATCAGAAACTGTTTATTGCCAAGTAACATACATTACATACATTAGAAATACGGTATTACAAGTTAAAGTCTTGTGTAAGTGTAAGTATCAAAAGTAAAAGTACTTGTTCTACAGTAAAATGACTCCTGTGACTGATACATTATTATGTCTCTTAAACAGTTATTTAAATGAAACCAGCTGAGAAGTTTAGAGGTGAAATGTCTCTTTGGTGGAACTGCTAACTACTCATAGACATCTGAAACATGATAAATGGCCTCAACCAGGCACTGCTTTATTGTAAGAGGTCACAAATCAAATAGGCTCAGTAACCACAGGTTTAATCTTTAACAGTGTGTTGAAGATTAAACATATTTAATTTATAAGCTTATCTTATATAAAGTCACCAGTAACTATAGCTGTCAAAATAAATATAGTGCAGTAAAAAGTACAATATTTCCCTCTGAGATGTTGTGGGAATAGAAGTATAAATCCCTCCCTCTAATCTATCCCTCGTGGGATAGAAGTACAAAGCAGCACAACACGGAAATACTCAAGTAGTACCTCAATATTGTAGTACAGTGCTTGAGTACAATTTCCCCCTGGGGATCAATTAAGTATTTCTGATTCTGATTCTGAGTAAATGTACTTAGTTACTTTCCACCACTGAGTATGACATCTTCACAAACTATGGTTTTAAAATCAGTATAGAATCTAATCTGACGCAGTGTAAAAAAAACCAATTTGCCTATAACATTAAACAGTCATAGAAATACATTAATATCATTATGTAATATTGTACAGGGGTTTGTATTAAATGTATCACTACAAATTATCATAGTTAATTTCAGAAATATTACTACAAAGTTCTTGTAAAGTATGGTCTGTATGGGTGGGGGTGGGTCTCCAGGTGAGTTTTGGTGAGATGGTCTGAGTCAAACTACTTCATCACATTTCTTAGGCAAATATTGTACTTTTTACTAAACCTTGGCTGCTGCTACCATTGCTATTATTTGTATTACATTTAAATATCATTATTCGTATGTTAATAGCATTATTATTGTTCCAACAGTTGACGAGTGAAAGCAATAATATTTCCTTGTTTCTTTTTCTCTGTGATGCAGTTACATTACTTTCAAAGAGGAACTAACTCTTGCGGTATGTTGATGGGATACTGTACACACACGCACACACACACACACACGCACACACACACACACACGTTATATAAGCTTCATGTCTGGTGCTCTTTATCTCAGTTGGACTCTGTCACTCCGGTGTATCTCAGCATGGAGGGGACCTACGTCAGGCATGTGGAGCTGTTGGGCTTCGAGAAACGTCTCTACCCGAGTCAGCACTATGTAAGGCTCAAAACATTTTCTCTACAAACAGAAATTCTGCTAAAGAAGCTTCAAATCAAGAATCTAGTCTTTGAAAATAATAGATGTTGTTGTGTTTAAGTGTAATGTAATGTGTTGTTGTACTGTCTGTATGTGCAGGTGTACATGCTGATGGTGAAGTGGAGCGACCTCTCTGAGAAGCTGATCTACAGGACGTATCCTGAGATCCACACCTTCCACGTGAGTTCCTCAGCGCTACAAAATAAAAGCTCTGCTGATGGTGGAAATAAATGAAGTAAAACCAAAACAAAATGCAGTTCTTGAATCTGTGCTCATCTTTCTCTCAATCTTTTATATTTTGGCGACAGAAATCGCTGAAGGAGATGTTTCCCATCGAGTCTGGTCAGATAGAAAAGAGGGACAGAATCATCCCTTCATTGCCAGGTAAAAAAAAACCCCCAAAACAAATTCACTATATTTAAGCTGTTTGTATATAAAAGAGTACAGATTATGTTTCATTCTGTCGCCACTAGTTACTAGTTGTCCTGCCATCCGGGCTGTTCAACTCTCGTTTCTGCATTTTGGTTTTGTAGGAAGTCACTCTGCTTTGTTAGTTAGTTCATTTGTTTTGACAAGCTGCAGAGTGGATAGATCAAACTGGATATATTACACCATGACTAGTATAGATAAAAGATAATAATGAAGTAGATGAGGCATTTTAATGATGAAGGAAAAATTGACCAACCTCCTCTCCGGTTAAAAAACCCCACTGCCTGCTGTAATGTTCTTTCAGGAAGCATCTGCGGATGTTAAACACATGTGGGTAAATCTACTTCTCGTTTTTATATCAGTTAAGCAAACTGCAACAAGGCTGCTATCACAATGTTAAAATGTACTATTTGATCCCTGGGGGGAAATTATACAGGAGGGGTGCTCCCATTCAAGAGTCGAAAGTAGCATGAATTTAGAAATGAGAGTATGTACAAAAATAAGATATAAAAAATTAAGAATATACACATTTACAATATTTAAGTGAAAAATAAAAGTGAAAAATATATACAATAACAATGTCTATATATATATATATATATATATATATATATATATATATATATGTATTGCACTGACTAATGAGGTGGTATATGAAGCAGGTCCAGATTTCCAGTCTGTTTCTTCTGAGTGTCTGACACTCAGAGGGAGGAGTGGAACAGTCTGATGGCCACAGGCAGGAATGATTTCCTGTGTTGCTCAGTTGTGCATTTGGGAGGAATGAGTCTCCCACTGAAGCTGCTCTTGTGTCCGACCAGTACGTCATGGAGAGGATGTGAAGCATTGTCCAAGATGCCCCGCAGCTTAGACAGCATCCTCCTCTCTGACACCACCGTCAGAGAGTCCAGCTCCGCCCCCACAATGTCACTGGCCTTGCGGATCAGTTTGTTGAGTCTGTTGGAGTCCGCCACCCTCAGCCTGCTGCCCCAGCATGCAACAGCATAGAGGATAGCACTGGCCACCACAGACTCATAGAACATCCTCAGCATAGTCCGGCAGATGTTGAAGGACCTCAGCCGCCTCAGAAGATAGAGACGGCTCTGGCCCTTCTTGTAGAGGGCATTAGTGTTCTTTACCCAGTCCAGTTTATTGTCTATGTGAACTTCCAGGTACTTGTAATCCTCTTCAATGTCCACACTGACCCCCTGGATGGAAACAGGGGTCCTCGGCACCTTGGTCCTCCTCAGATCAACAGTCAGCTCCTTTGTCTTTGTCACATTGAGCTGTAGATGGTTCTGCTCGCACCATGTGACAAAGTTGTCCACAGCAGCCCTGTACTCCTCTTCATCACCCTTACTGATACATCCAAGTATTGCTGAGTCGTCAGAAAACTTCTGAAGACCTACCGACAACTTTATTGCTAACTAACTAATTCTAACTTAGTTTAATCTGTGCACAAACTGAAATGTGAAAAAGGCAGATGGTGGCTTTAGGGGAGAGTTGCATGCTTGAACTATTTCTTGACCAACAAACGATGGCTGCAGTGGCTGTGGCCTACAGTGAGGTTGCCAGGTTTGGTTTGATACCATCACGTCCGAACAAAGACTAAAACCTGTGCTCACTTCACCAGATCATTTTCTGTTCCTGTTCAGACGTTCAGGGATAGTTTTCATGAAAACAGAACTCAACACATTCCCCTTGAGAAACCTTAATTACAAAACAGTTGTTGCAAAGTAGAGAAAGAGAAGCAAAGACAAAACCTCAACCCTGATGCAACAGCAGCCTACCTACACAGGTCTGGAAATTTCCACCTCTTGAAAGTCACAATCGCAAGAGGAACTCTTGCAAGCTGGAAAAGAGGTTTTAAAAAGCCAGAAATCTTAAAGGACAGGGCAGAGTAACCACTGAGCCCTTAGTTTTAATAAACAATAAATTGGTATTTGTGTGCGATTAAACTAATAAAATGCAAAACAAAGCTTACAAATTAATGGCTGCATGTAATTATGTACTAGACACTAGACATCTTCTGACCATAACTTCCGCACAGTTCACCAAACTGTTTTTGAAAATATTTAACTATTGTAATATTGTCTTGTCATCCTACGTTAATTTATTTATAAGACCTTCATTGATATTCCCCCAGGTCTTCGAAGGACTTTCAGTTACATTACTGTTGTACATCTTAATATCAATACACAATCAAATACAGAGGTCCTGCTATCCCGAACAAGTTGTAATCAAATATAAAGTAATATACATCGTTATATGTCTTCAAAACTCACCTTGCAGAGGCGAAGAAAAAAGATATTTGCTAACTGTCCATGGATCGCTTGGATTTTATTTCATTTAATTTTAACCGTGGACTGACATGTGGATGTACTTCAGGTCTTGGCTGTTAAACTCATTGATGTGTTATCTCTGAGATGCCTTAAATGTATTTAAGAGGATAACAAACTTTTTGATTATGTGATGTGATGATGTGGTTGTGCTTGTGTCCTCAGCGCCGCGGTGGCTGGACAGCCAGAAGTCGACAGAAACCAGGCAGAGCACCTTAGCGGAGTACTGTCACTCTCTCATCAACCTGCCGCCTCACATCTCCCGCTGCAAACACCTCACCAGCTTGTTCAAGGTCCGACCCGAGGACGAAAACCCACCTGCCCCAAACACGTCAGTATATCACACACACTTCTGCCTCCTTTATAGCTGATGTATTAGATAGTAGAGCATAATAATGGCAGATCAGTAAATTGATGATAATTTCCTCTTCAGACTGAAAAGAAACGAGACGTTTGTGGTGTCCAGGGAGTTGGCCAGAGGCAACGCATCCGGTAAGAATCATTTCAAAACGCTTTAACAAATTCACTACATGCTTAAAATTACAGCCTTGATTGTTAACAACATTTTGAAAATGGCAAAATGTGTTTCTAATAACTTAATACTGAAAGGAATCATGGCTGGATGGCTTCTAACGGTCTTTTCTTTGCATGGTTTTTTATTTGTTTGCTGGATTATTCTGATATACTGGTTTATGTATAAATGTACTTAATATGTTGTATTTCTCCGGCAAGTTAATAACTTCAGTTGTAACTTACAGGGCTTGACTTTAACTGCAGCTATGAGTTTTGGAAACTGCTACTGGACTCATTTTGAAATTGCAAATCAGTTTCCTGTTAATGTTGCAGGTGTTTCCTGAAATTAAATTGTGTTTTACCCCTCAGAGATTTCTGGCCCCATCATACTGGACACCTACAGAGTGATCGCAGACTTCACCAAGACGTCCAAACATGAGATCAATCTACACACCGGAGACCTGGTGGAAATTGTGGAGAAAAATCAGAACGGTGAGTTAAAACCCTTAAAGTCATCAGCTCAAACCACACCCACATAGTCCTGATGGACCAGACTAGTTGAGTTTTTGACTGTTTAACTCATAATAGATACGTTTTTGTACCTGGACTTTAACTTGGAGTGATGCATATTTAATCATATTTAATGTTATAGAAAAATACTTGATTTGATTTTTAGGTTTTCAGGGGCTTTAAGCAAATCCTGAGTTTTGAGCTTAGTAGGTAGAGTAGGCTGTCCAGTAGTCGGTGGTTCGACAAGTGTCCATGAGCAAAACACTGAACCCTAATTTCCTCCAGATTGTTAGACCAACCTTGTATGGTAGCTCGCTGCCATTGTTGTGTGTGCACTTCAGATCAATGTGCCATGTAAATGCAGTCAATCCATTTTAATCTATGTATTCTTTGTCGCTGTCACTACGTAGCGTCTGATTTAAGATGGTCACCTTAACATGAAAAAACATATCTGGAAGAATAAATACAATACTCCTTCATCTTTGATAACTGAGACCAGGTTTTTAGCTGCTGTGGTCCTACTGTTGTGTTCAGGTTGGTGGTTCTGCCAGTGTGAGTCCAAACGGGGCTGGATTCCATCGTCCTACTTGGAGCCTCTGGACGGACCGGAGGAGTCCGAGGAGGCTGAACCAAACTACGAAGGCAAGATGTTTTCTTAATGAAACATTTCAGTCACATTTTCACTTTCCCCTTGTGTGTTTTTTAAACAGTGTTGTGTGTCCCTGCAGGAGAGCTGCACATCACTATCAAAGCCTACAAGGCGGAGCAGGAGGACGAGATCTCTCTGGAGCTCGGTGAAACCATCGAGGTCATTCACAAGCTGCTGGACGGCTGGTGGGTCATCAGGTATGATCCACACACACACATTAAAGCGGCCGACATTTTTATAATAACAAAAATCAAATGACAGTGTGTAACATGTGAAAGGGGTTGCTCGTAAACCTACAGAGAATTAGCACCCAAATCTGCAGCTCCTGTCGGCTTTACAGGGCTTTATAGCGAAGTTCAGCTCATTGTTTATGTGTCCGGCTGCAACTTTACTGTTTTGGTTCACTCTCACCCTCTCATACCATCGTTTCCAGTGGTAGCAGGCAGCTGTTTTCAGAGAAAGAGCTGCAAAAAGCCACTGTACATGACCTGCTCAGCGGCAAACATTTTTGGATATTTATATTTATTTATCGCTGTATTTATTGATGAATATTTGTCAAGATATTTCACTCTGAGCCTCTCACAGCCTTACACTGCCATCTGTACAGCCACGTATATTCCCATTTTAACATCTTCTAAAACTTAGCATACAGTTATTAGTTAATTTGGATACTGTTTTTTGTTATAAATTAAATTAAATCCATTTTTTTTAACAGGAAAGGAGATGAGACCGGTTATTTCCCCTCCATGTTCCTGCATAAGGCCGACAAGAAAGAAAGATATGAAGCAGAGAGGCTGAAGCTGCAGGGAAAGAAACCACCACCCCGCAGGTTTGTCAGAGTTTACACAGGATGACTGTAAATAGAAGTCATTCAAACCTTACAGCTTATATATGTGTATATATATATATATATATATATATATAAGAAATCTTAAAAATCATTGAAAAGTATCACCTGCAATTTGTAAAAAGCTCCTGCCCATTTCAGGAATTAGATTAGTACTAATCTAATCTAGTAAAGAGATCTTAAATATGAACAGTTAAACTGTTAAAATTGTCCAATGTAATGACTTGATATGGATGATACCCACAGATGTGCAGGTTTCCACGTAGTTCCTCTGTGGCCACTTGGGTGTATTTAGTCACTTGAGACAAAAAAGGAAGTGGGTTGTTTTAAACTTTCTCACTCTGTTGCACCACAGTTTGTCATTTTATTCCTCTTTGCTGCTGACTGTCATGAATTCACCTGTTTCTGCGACTAAACTAACATTAATCTTTGAAAATTGATTAGATATGTTTCCATAAAAACATTAAAAACCTACGTTATTGTATATTGAAACGGTGTCTTTATTAGGAAACAGAGCCCTAAAAGGTTTTTGACGGATAATTTGAGGCATAAACGCTCCACAAACATGTTTTTTGCGTTCTTAGTGCTTCACTACTAAGTTTCTTTTAGATTTTAGATTCATTTATTAATGTATTCATTACAAATTCCACAAGCTTACTGACTTAGGCAAGTTGCTGTACACTGTAGATCTTGCAGGGATGAATAAAGTTGTATTGATTTGAATTGAATTGAATGATGAACATTCTAACATCATGTAAACGTGTACAGTTAGCATTTATCATGTTGTCATGTTGCTTAATTAGCATGCACTATTAAGAATCGTGCAATGTGAGTTCAGCTGTACACAAGTTCAAGATCAAAGTTTATTTGTCATTTCAACTATTCTTCATCTCACTGTTAATATTTTGAAACTCAAAAGCTGGAGGATGTTCTAGGATTTGGGAGATTGTAAAAATATGTGAGATCAACACCCACCACGTCTACTTACCAGTACAATTCTGGGTGTCCTTCTCCGGTCTCAGGTCCTCCATCCGAAACGCCAAGAGCATCCACAAGAAGGGTCGTCAGCAGCTCAGCCAGGACTCCTACCGCAGGAACAGCCGCCGATACCTCCAGCAGAAGGGCAGCCGCCTCGCCGAACCAAACAAGTACTCCGACGCTGCAAAGTCACCACTGAGGGAGAGGAAGAACCAGGGTAATGAAAACATGTTCATACTTACATGTTTCAGCAGCTCAGGGCAGGTTGTCACGTCTGCGGCAAGAAAGTAGAAAACAAATACAACAATCCATCCATTAACCCACTCCCATCACACATACGAACTAATAATTATGTTATTTGTAACCAACAGAAAACATTCCCGAGCAGTCTAGCTCCAGTTCAGAGAGCGAGCTGAAGAAGGAGGCGCCGGTCATCCCTCCCCGGCCCAGTCCGGAGCTCATCCTGGAGCGCTGCAGCGACAACACCCGCAAGAAAGTCAGCATCCACAAATCACGCTCCAGCTCCTCCAGCTAGCATGGGGATTCATCGTATGTCGTAAAAGTTGCAATGAAATAGCTTTTGGGAGCTTTTTTTCTTCCTTAATTTGTTGCAACAGTTCAAATACAAGTGTAAACCAATGGGAGATCAGTTAGATGGAGAAAGGCAGGCGGCCATTAGAGTAAATGTTATGGAATTTAGAAAGTACTGGGAAAATAAATTTGTCATATTTTATTTATATATTTTTTAAATTGACATTATAATTATATTAATTGACATTGCCAAAAAGGTCAAAACTATTTTTTCATTTAGTTGTGACTTTAAAGAACAAGTCTATATTGTCTTTATTATAGTGTCTGTCTGGAGCTCTCAGCTCCAAACTCATTGGTTCCTACTTAAAAAAAACACCTCACAAATATATAGTTTATAATAAAAAGCACATACACATTTTTTGTACAGATTAAACAAACAAGATATAACGTGTTAGTGTGAGAGTGACATCAATCTTCTCGAGAAAGCTGAGAGAAAGCGAATAAGTCCTGGTTCTCAAAACACATCTCCAGACGACATTCAATCATCAAGTCTTTATCTCAAAATGTTACGAACAAACACCTAAATATGAGCACCATTTGTAATGTCGAGATTTCAAGTTAACTGGCCTAAAATATGTTTAGCCATCACAGCGGCTCTGGGCTTCTGCACACAGCTAACATCACGACAGTGTAACAAAATTGGCAATACTTGCTTAGATTTTACTCTCCGGCAATCCAGTGGGACTTTGGTTTGCTTAGTTTTGCTTTGGTTTGATGTGTTCAGCTCTACCTCGCTGTTAGCTTCACATTCGCACCGCAAGAAAAAGAAGCTACGAAAAAGAAGCTACGAAAAAGCTACAATTCCTAGTAAAAGATGAATTTATTTGTTTGCTGTAAAAAAAATAATTATATGTCCGTTTGTGACTTTTGTGTGGAAGCGTTCTATTTCAAAGCATGCGATCTGTAAAGCTTTGTTTTTATTTATTGGCTCAATATATGTGTACAATAATAAAACAAAACGTGAAGCTTCATGATTGTTTAAAATGTTAAGGTATCAGCAGTGCCTCCCCCACGCAAGACACAAACGCTCACTTTGGGTTTCTGTTAAAGATCTTTGCTTATAAAACATTTATTGGAACTTTTAAATATGGCAATGGCAAATATGGCAAACTACCCCTTCTGAAATTAATCGATGCTAAATAATCTTCCATTTATATTCTTCTGACTTTCCTGTATCAGGCTGCTCAGACCACAGCGTTTCATAATCTGAGTTCTGTAAAAGCAGATGGATGAAGGTTTCCAGGATTTGTGGGACAAACAGGACAGAAGTAGGTTATAGAGAATGTAGGTCTGTCTTTAAAAAGCCTCAATGTCAACACTCTGCAGCACATTTAAAAATGAGGCTGAGGATGTCGAGGACAAAATGTTGATTTGAACATCAGAGGTTCCACTTCTCACTCTGTTTGGCTGACACCTACCTTTTTAACTTCTCACTGACCTAATTTAAACAGACCTTTGTATTCTATATTAATCCCGTCTTCATCCAATATTCCCTGCAACGATTTCATTATGTCATGATGTAGATTAGATTAGATAAGTGTAATAATCCCCAGAGCAGAAACTAGGTTGGCAGCCTATGCAGAGTAAGCAATTTACTCTAAATGTACAAATACAGAAATATAAAGGTAGATATAAACTCTGTGCCAATGAATTCTTCCTAAAGAAAGGAAAAGATTTGACCCCGACGTGATTTGAACACGCAACCTTCTGATCTGGAGTCAGACGCGCTACCGTTGCGCCACGAGGTCTACTGTGAGAAAGGTTTGTCCAAGACTAATAAACATGGACTCTATGTGGGCAAATCAACACGACAGCTTCCTCGCAAACTAAATCTAAGCTAATGTTAGCGAGGTTCAGCTAGGTTAGCCAGCTAATATGAACAAATAGAATATGTTAAGGGAAGACAGTCATTTGTAACGTGTTGCAAGTAACTGCATTACTAACATTTGCTAGTTAGCTAACTAACTTCAGGACAAGATAACGGAGTTTACCGACGAGGTAAGATCTTCTGTGTTAATAGTTGACATAAATAGATCAAGTCTATAATCAAACCACTCGATCATTACACCACATGCAGAAAACAATGAATTAATTCAGTCATGATTTCAAACGAAGTAACCTTCCCTGGTGGTCTAGTGGTTAGGATTCGGCGCTCTCACCGCCGCGGCCCGGGTTCGATTCCCGGTCAGGGAACTCAACTTTTTACTCTTGTATATCATATACATTTATTTATGAATACGTCATGCATACATACAACAAATGAGAAATAATAGAATTTATATATAAATCTATATAAATAAATGCTATTTAAATACATAAATAAAATGAATATATATAAATTATTTCTACATATCTATATGTAGTAATATTTAATACAATAATATTTACATATTTCTATATTTCTACATGAATCTGTCTGTATGATATGTATTGGTTCTGTATTTGTTTATTAGCCTGCTTTCAGTTTCACACACACTTCAAAAATCTCTCTCTGCCTATTAAAATGTTGTAATTTTCTACAGTAAAACAGTTTTTCAGTGGTGGAAAATAACTAAATGCATTTACTCAAGCAAAGAGTTAATATCCACAGCTATTTGCACAATGCACAGTGCAATGCAAAGTACTAAGCTTTTGAATTTGCATCATCATTACTCAAATATCAACAATATCGATACTGTAATCAGTATGATGACAGTTGTGGTTATAGCGATGCTGCAATTCAAGAATCAATCTTTAACTCAGGACAGAGGACATATGTAGAGTAGAGATGCCCTCTGGTCTGTCTCTGTTTCTGCTGTGTACCTTCATCTACCCTCCTTCTCTGCAGAGAGATTGCGTGTCTTGGCTGCTGCAGAGAGATCCGTCAAGGTGCACATATTTAAGGAGAGAACCGGACGTCAGGTGATCATCCCTCCCTTTCAAAATAACATAGAAAAAGTAATATGTCACTTCTGAAAGCAAACAATTGTATGTGGAAGGTCCCTACAGGACAATAACAAAGTTAGTAAAACAAGTAAAAAAGCAGTGATTGACTGTATTATATATGAAGTAAAATTACAGCTACTGAAATGTAATAACAAAGCAGATACTTTCATTAGTAACTAAAACTACAGTGGTGCATTGTTAGACTCTGTGTACTCCTATAATTGAGTGTAAATCTTCGAAATGTCAAGTTAGTAAAAGAAAAAAGCAAAACAGAAAATGATTGTATGACTTCTTCAACGATGAAAACACAGTTAGGCTGAAGGGGAAATGGAAGTCCTTATGAAACATCATCACATTATATTTAGCCTGTTAGGAAAACCCCTACTAAATTATACACAAGTCGAGCTACATCATTATTTCCCTGAAAGGCGCTCATGATCCTGAGATAGCCCAAATAATCTAAATTCAATATTTTTCACGTCTTGTTTTATGTAAATAGTGCGTTATGGCATTTTAATGAAGTCACATTAGAATTAAGAGGCTTCCCAGAAGATAAAAGAGCTAAAATTACAAATAAGAAAGAAAGGAGTGCACAGATTGACTAAATCAACATTGTATTATTTGTACAACCGTTACTATTTCATTCCACTTCATAAGAAGAAACACAGTGAACCACTACAAACCATCAACCAATCGCGGCTCTTATTTTGAAAGCCTTGACACAAACGCTTTTTCTTCTTATCGCTGACTTGACACTCGGTGCTGCAGCCCGTTGTGTGTGTATGAGTGTGTGTGTGTGAGTGTGTGCGGTCACAGGGAAGAAGAGGACTCGCCGCCCCGGTTCGTACCTCTCCCAATGCCACCGGACACCGACAGAGGCCTCGGACGGGACAGACAGACAGCGGGACCGCGTCGCACGGGACTATCCGGGAACATGGCGGCGGGAACAACAACCTGCTCGGTACCGTAGCGACGATAAATCAAAGGAACGACGCGTATGGCGGGCGGGCAACGGAGGAGCATCACTAAACACAGGTCAACGAATATCAGCGTAACACCTTAGATAAACTAAAGCTAGATGGATTAGCTACAGATAGATGAACAAATAAATCTATCTGTCGATCTGTGTCGATCTATCGATCTATATGTTCCTATCATGTTCTTGTAATGATCCTGTGGTGACTTGCGTGGTCTCTGATGATGGCCTGCCTATAAAATATATCTTATAGTATCTTATTTGTCATCTATTTACTCATTAACTACTTTCATTAACTATCATTTAGTAATTATTATATGTACTGTATATACTGTGATACACAATTCTATATTACGGTATTAAAAAAATATAATATATATATATATATTTACTCTAAATAGTTGGTCCCATCCTCCCTTTCTCCCTTTCTTTCATCGTCACTTGTTTCCTCCACTTCCTCTCTCCAGGACAGTCCCACAAGAGGACATATAGAAATAACAAACAAACAAATAAAAGCACAATGAGACAATTGGAAGGCGTCCAAAGTGCTGATAGTATCTCTGCCAGGATACAGCACAGGATGCAGTAAAAGGTTCATGTAATAAAAGTGCTGAGCTGTGCTGTTGTAGCAGATGTGGATCAGCAATATTAACTCAGCTACACTGTGAATCATGAGGCAGCTCATGGTGGATTATAGTTAAGAGCGCCTACTGCACATGGGATAAATGAAAACTTGTTGCAAATTTTCAGACACCTGCATATCCGAGGATGTCAGATGCCTTCAGATTTGCGATGATGGTATGCGGACGATACAATTATCACGTCTACGGCAAAAGAAATAGATGATATGTTTGATTTCTGGAAGTTGAAGGTCAATAGTGAAACCAGTGTCACTGTTATGGGTAAAGGTTAGAAAAGCTGATATAAAAGTTTGTAAGTATTAAACAATATTTAGAGATTGTCCATGGCCTAAAATGTCTGTATGTCGTAATGAATTATAATGGATCATTTAAGATCATTTGCCTTTGAGTAGCTGCATAAACAGGCCTCAGAAAACAGAGGCAGGTTCATTGCCAAGTAGGTTTTCACATATGAGGAATTTGACTTAGTGTTGTGGTGCACAACAGTAAAAAAAGGAAAAAGAGCACATCTTCATATTTGCGAAGCTGGAACCATGAAATGTTCAAAATAAAAAATCTAAATAGTTCATTTTCATTCATTTTCTGTCAATCGACTAATTGTTTCAGCTGTACTTGTATATACTTTTGGGTAGTTTAATTTATAACAAAACATCATATTCTATATGCTCGTTGTGTGTTTTGTATTTAAAACTCTTAATTTGTAAAGTAACTAAAGCTGCCAGATAAATGTAGTGAAGTAAAAAGTACAATATTTCCCTTTGAACTGTGGTGGAGCAGAGGTAGAATGTGGCATGAGAAGACTATTGTGAAGTACAAGTACCTCAAATTTGTACTTCAATACAGTACTTGAGTAAATGTACTTAGTTACCTTCCACCACTGGAGGGATGCAAAAACATGCAAATAATAAGTAAAACTACGTCATTATACATGTTTCTTCAGCTAACGCATTGCTCATCATGACCAATTATATTTTGTACAGTCGCTCAGAAGATGTGACTCACCTCTAGTTCTGTACTGCAGTCATCGAGGACTTACTCTTTAACAAAATAGAGAATTTTAAGTAGTAAGAAATGTGTTAAGTAGGTTTTATTCAGTAGTGAAGTCCAAAATTTCACTTTCAACAGTTTGATAGATAAGTGTGTTTATCCGTGTGTGTGTGTGCAGAGAGCTGACAGATATATTCTGTGTCCACAGAAGCGATGAGGGGAAACCTGAAGGCAGCAGCCCGTTTCTAAGCAACAAAACAGCAACACAGTGTGCGGTACTACACACCATGGGCTATAAGGTAACATCACCACACTGAACAGCAGCAGCAACTGGACCGCAAACATCAAGTGTTTGCTCTCAAATCCTCCACAATCATTTCCCCGTGAGACCGTCAGTCAGTATTTGAACACAGAAATGTGTGTTTTGTGAGTGAAGATGACTCCAGATGACTCACAGCTTCAACAGTAGTAACAGTTACTGTAGCTGTCATGATTCATTCATTGCACTGATACACCTACAGTAGTAGGATTTATGCAGATGTAACTACATGCATCTGCTGAAAGAAATGCATCAAAACACAGTCAGCTGGAAGGAAATTTAGGAAAACAGGAAGTGGACTGGAAGCTGATATGTCTCTGGTTAAAAATATCATTGAGCTTGTGGTGAAACAGTCTCAGTCACTCCTATCTATAAAGCTGGAGATAGACACGTATTCTCTAATTACAGATCTGTGTCTTTGCAGTTCTCTAAAACTTTGGAGAACCAGATACAAACACACTGTACTACTAACGTTATTATCACATTACGATTTACAGTCTGTTTTAACTGTATGCAGACATGTATGGACTGCTGTACTATTACAGGTATTTTGAACAATGCAACCTGTACAAAAAAGTTATGCAGCCTCATTAGAAACTTTGTATTTGCAATGTTAATTAATTTATAAGATTGATACTTGGCGTCCATGTATCGATGCAATATTTTCACCCAAAATATCACAATGCAGTGCTGTATTGATTTCAGTGTTTGCCACAGTGGGTGGGTGACGCGGTGTGTGATGATCGGGTTCAGTAATAAACCAGTCAAACAAACGTTTATGAATAACTTATTGATACATCATTTTGCACTGACTGTTCAGTTCGGTGTCGAGGCTAACATCACTAGCCAGCCAGGTTAAAATAAGGTATGTAACGTTAACATTAACGCAGTAAATACGACAAGTCATTATTTTTTAGGCATCCAAAACAAGAGGTGAAATGGTGCACAAAATCCACGGTTCGGTATGTTACCTCAGTTTTGGGGTCACGGTTTGTTATGTTTTCGATACAGCAGGGAAAACAAAAAAATGCCTTGTCATTGAAAAATATAAACATTCTGTGCACAGCTCCTTCTCATTTAGCTGAATCTGTGCTTTTTTTCTGTATATAACCAATTGATATGGGTGTTATTTGGTAACATGTGATCTCCTTATTTTAGGTGGAACTGTCTATTCTGTCTCTATTAAGCCTGTTTTTTTGTGTTGTTAGCCTGAAGAAGGTCAAAACATTGCACATTTCAGTGTGCGGACAACCTCTCTTTTTTTGCTTTTTGTCCGGCACCTGCTTCCAACTGCGATATATAATATTTACCTTATATTGTACATCTGCCTCACATTTTAATACCTAAGAGTATTACTTCATCATCTAAATGTGTACAGATTGGTTGATACGTGTCTGACCAGACTGAATCAAGTCTCAGTTTTTTGTTTTTGTTCAGTCATAATTCACAATTTTCTGCCATGAAGAGAGAACAAGATATTCAGTTGTGCAGCTGGATTTTGTTCTCTGATAAATCTCACGCTGCACCCGACAGCAACCAACCAATCAACCTCTCTGTGGTTTGATTCAGAGCTGCTGCTGACACATACATAACCATCTAACTCCCTCTCACTGTGCCCAGCCAGATTAAAACACACACACTGCAGAAACACACACTCGCACAAACACACACACACACACACACACACACACACACACACACACACACACACACACACACTGTAGCAACATACACAAACGCACACTGCAGAAACACACACACTCCTACCTTTTAATCTTGAGTAGTTTATGGCTCCGTAAATCCATGCATAATACGCACACACACGCACACACAGGCAGCCAGAGGTGTGTGTGTGTGTGTGTGTGTGTGTGTGTGTGTGTGTGTGTGTGTGTGTGAAGGCAGGGGATTTAGGGCGACATCTTTAAGCAGATATCGGGTGACACCACCATCTGTCTGAGGCTCTGAAGCTCTGCAGCACTGCAGTGATGCAGACGTTACATTCATTCAGTCATTCATTCATTCAGAGGAGCCGCCAGGCGTCACATCCTCCGGCAGCCATGTTGGAGGTCCACAGCTGTGTGAGCTGTAGCCGCATTTTGCAGGCGATCCACTCCTCTATAGTTCTGATATTGATTCAAAACTGCAGCTATAATTGATATGGTAACAACAACGTATGAAATCACAATATGAACAGAGAGTTATCTGTTATCCCCTCGGCTTTACGGAGCTTTAAAGTGAGTTTCAGCTCATTGTTTATCTCTCCGGCCCACAACTTTAGTGTTCTGGTTCACTGTCAGAGCTCTCATAGTGGTGTTTTTTAGAGAAAAAGCTCTAAAAACCCACTGTTCGCTCAGTAGCAACAACAGACAGACACAGTTAGAGACTAGCTGGCAGATGAACCAACTAGAACCAGATATATAGAGCTGAGAGAGAGAATATTGGACATACATTCATCAGGTGACACAAACACCAGATTACATTAATGATAATGATGCTTCATAACTGCTGGTTGTGTAAATAAGCAACTGTCTGCTAACAAGTTCAACATGTCAACTGAAAAGGTGAACAACTGAAATATCACTAAGCCATTTAGCTAAGAGAGGCAGCAAAATGTCTCGAAAGAGTCAGATATTGATAAAAAAAATGTACTCTGCTGTTCATGAAAGAGAAAGTAAGAGGGTGCAGACAGATCCTTCCTTCAAATGAAGTGAAGTAGAAGCAGCTGTTTCCCCCAAAAGCCTCTTGATTTTCTCCCTGAGGTCAATCAATGGAATCTTTTCCGTCTTTTCCGTCACTTTGTTTTATTTTAGCTGGAAGTGCAGATGGTCCATTTATACACTGAACCGGACTCAGGGCTTTAATTTCAATGATCTCGATGGAGAAAGCCACTGAAATCAATTCAGAACTCCTGCTATATTTTTGGAAATGCACTCAAGTGTTTTCTATTTCAAATTCCTAAAAAGTTAACTTTCCTGCATTTATTGGTTTCAGCCTCTTAAATATGACACTTTGGGGCTTTTCTCTTTTTTAATCAGCTAGGTGAAAACCTTTGGAGTTGTTGTGATTTTGTTTGAAGACGCTAGTTTGGTCCAGACTGAAATATGAAACAACTACCATTTTTCACTATTTTCATAAATGTATACAACAATCAATTGATTCATACTGAAAATAATTGTTACTTGCAGCCTTAGATTCATCTATTAATCAATACAATCATCAGATAAATTGATGTGAACTAATTTTTACCTCCAGTCCTCTCTAAAACAAGTGATATTGATGAGAAAATATACTGTATTATACCTAAATCAACCTCAACAAACGTTCACTCTCACCATCATATGTACAAGCTGATTTTTCAACTATAGAATAAGGATCAAGATTGTTTGTTCATATTAAGTTTTAAAAAATCACTATCCACCAATATATTGTTATCTGATTTTTTCCCCTAAATAATCTGGTATGTGTCGGGCTTAAGTTACCACTGTGGCACAGAAAAAGTAATTCAGACAAATAATTAAAATCAAACTGCTCTTGTGTTCTTCACTGTGTCTGACTGCACAGTGTGGAGCTGCCTGCTGCACATTATGCATCCGGCTGTGTACAAAATCTATGTATAGAAAAAAACACAGCAGGAACATATTGATTTCATTGGTTCTCTACACTCGTATGCAGCAAATTGAGCAGTCATGCGTGAGTTTGTGTTCCATAGGGTCTGAAATATCCGATGGATTCAAACGATGCCATCTGACCACGTTGTGTAGCAGCACAAAATGAGTACGAGTGGTATGAATAATACTGATTCCAGGGTTAGGTATTGTTTAGATTGAAATCCGTTTTCTGACGCTTATCCAGGTCGAAGCTAAGTAGTTCAGACACCGTTCTCCCTAGCTATTCCCTCCAGCTCCACCTGGGGCGTCCCAAGGTATTCCCACGCCAGATGGAGTATATAATCTCTTCAGCTGGTTCTGGGTCAGCCCCCGGGTCCAAGTTGATTATGCATCTCCTCTGAGAATCCTCACCTTATAATGGTGGATGGTTTTTTCGACCCTGGAAGCTGTGTTGTCAGGGGCAATAGCTCGTCGTAGGCAAGTTTGTTGCAGGCAAGGGACCAGAACAAGAGCGATTCAAGGACCCTTATGCAACTGGTTGGGGGACCTTCACCCATGGGATTCAGTCAGACTCAGCCCCCAAAAACAAACAGACACACACAATGCGACGCCAAAAGTCAAAGATTCCTTAGCTTGCTCAACTCAAGTAAGAAAATAAAACGTAAGAAAAAGTAAGAAAAGTGAAAGATCATCACAATGTAAAGGAAACGCTGAGTCATGTTATACCACCTTCCTCCCTGCAGGGATTTATTTTGGCTCAGTGATTACATTTCACTCTATCACTGCTGTTTTTGTGAGACTGAGCCTCACCCTTCAGCACCAGCTCAGCCACAGGGCTAAAAGAAACCTCGGACTAGTGGCGAGACCTAAAGATGATGGTGTCAGTCTTTGTCTTACTTTTACTTGGGGGATAATCATGCTCTAAGTTTTGAAACTACAGGTACTATAATTTGGTGGCTTTGTTGGATGTAAACAGGAAGTATAACGTTGTGATGGAGTCAGTGAGTGACGCTCTCTACAACTTTTTTCTAGCCTGTATTTGTTTACATTTTGGCAAATTAGCAACATTGAAGGTATGCAGCAGAATTAGCTATTAGCAGTTCCTGTTTGCAGTGTACTGATGGATAATCAGGTCAAATGCATGGGCTGAAAAAGCATTGTGGAATAAAAGGCAACCACTGACATTCTTGGCTTCTGCTCCTGTAATGGACTTCCCCCATTTCTCTCTCTATTTTCCTCTTTCTCTTTAGGCCTCTCTCATCCCGCCTTCCCTCCTCTTTTTTTCCGTCTAGCCTATCCTCTGATGAATCAAGCCATCTTCGCCCCCCTCCTCCTCCTCCCAGCTCTTTCTCCCTGATTTCACCCATCACCCGGGGCAGTGATGGCATGCTTCCGCCTCCCCATTCTTCTTTGTTGTTTCACTCATTCACTTACAGTGTTAGAGGCAGGATTCAGTGGGAAAGCATGTTTCATCTTGTGTCTGAATGAAGCAGCCGTTATTAAAGAGTTTATTGATGGATTCACATTCATTTCAAGGATGTGATTTTTCCAGATTAATCCGGAATCCTGGACTTTCCAACCTGAAAATGTGACCCACGTGAATCATGTCGATCTGTAAAAGAATGAGCTGGTGCTTTGAGCTGCCTGAGTGAAATGGAGAGGATTTAAGAACATCTATAAGTTGAAGTGCGAGAAGATATATATATTTTTTCCTTTCCAAGTATCCACAAGGATGTTTTTGCTTGCGTTCAGCTCAACCTGACGGTTTTAAAAGGACAGTGGCGAGCGGGAGGGAGGCGACCGGTGCTACCTTGGCTGTTTTAATCAGTACAACGGGAGAACTTGCTGGGTGAAATAATATAATCACTGTGACTTCACTCTAAAAAGGGGGAACTGCTGGTATGTGGGGTTTCTGTTTCTGTATGACTTACTTTTTTTTGTTATAGGCGAATTGTATTTCTGTCCACCGTTTTAGAGAATGTATAATTTTTCTCTCAAGTAGCATTAACGCTAACCCAAAATGAAACTCTGTTGTTTATTGTTTATTTGACAGGGACAGCGCACAGCTTCTTAGCTGTACCAGAGTTAGCAATAAGCTAATTTACATCGTCGCTGTCTTCCATTGTATTGGGTTGGAGGCAGAAATATTGTAAACAGATATCTCAAAACATTATAAACAAGAACTGTCTGCATGGCTAAATACCACTAGAGATAAGTGCCAAAATAATTTCCTTGTTATTTGGGTGAACCGATCCTTTAATACATCCGGTTGTTGTACTTTTTATTATTATTGTACATTTATTTTACACATATAGTTACTTTTGAGTTTAAGACTTTACATTAAATCATATGATCAGTTAATAAAATACAACCCATATTTAAGATTAAATCAGTGGTTTCCAACCTTTTTGCTTGTAATGGAGTATTTTCATACTGCTGTATTGGTACTTTTACTTAAGTAAAGGCTCTGAATATTTCTTCCTCCACTGGTTATTTTATGATACATTTTGATTAAGATTAGTTGTCTAAATGTCAGCCATGATAACAAGTTGTTGTTATCCCTAAATGCTGAGGAAAAGAGTGATTCCTCTTCTGTCTCTTGTAGTCCGTCTTTTATGAGAGGAAAGAAGATCCTGCTGACCCACTTGTTCAGGCAAAAAAAACAACAACTCACACTGCAGATGAGAGCTGCCAACAAGTGATTTCAAACACTACATCAGTCAAGGTTTCAATTACTCTCACACTAAATAAAAGTGAGATTAGTTAGATAAGTGACATACTTAAACCTACAATAACTGATTTTGTTGGCCACTTGGAGGCACAACATTGACATATTGTCATCTTTTAACTGTAATGTGAGCCCAATATTCACTGTCTTTTAGTTTTTGGGCCAATCTGGCTAAATGTCCACTATGTTCACCAGCTAGTCTCTTAGTGTGTCTGTCTGCTGTTTGCTGCTGAGTAGGTAGTGCACAGTTGCAGGCCATGAAACCAAAACAATGAGCTAAAAGAAGCTAAAACTATGTGCAGGGATGCCATGGTGAAGAACGTTTCCCACCGGATAATAAACTCTTGACAGCACAGGTGTTACCAATTACACCGGACATTTTACAAGAGAATATTTTCTTGATGATGGCACTCGCTACAAGACGTGCCTCAGCCCTGAACATGCAGGACTGGCACTCACTCCCTCGGCCATTTGCACCCACTGTGTATGTCACGGAGAAACTGCTGCAGGCGGACGCCTTTCAGTGTATATAAACTGCCTTACAGTAATGTTTGAATTAATTAGAAGAAATTACGTGTTTGTTTGAATTGAATTTGATTTTATGAAAAACTCACCGCTTTTCTTACTCAGTAAGTTGTTTTATAGCTTCAAACCAGCTGTTGGAAACTGTTGTCGTCCTGATTTTATTTGTTGCGTACATTTAAGAAGTTAGAAGTTAGGATAGACTTTCCTGGACAGTAGACTGTGAATGTGTGTGTCCTGTGCAGATCCCTGGGGCGGCGATGGACAGAGTCAGCCTGCTGTGGCGTCTGAGGCGCCGGGCTCGCCGTGGAGTGCTCTGCATGGCCTTCTTCTGCATCTCCATGGCTCTGCTCTACGCCATCTGTGCTGAAAACAGCGTTCCTGTCACTGACGCCATCTTTGGGGTCCGGGCGCGAACCCGGGCTCAGCCTCGTGCACACTCTGTCATCAAGGTCTGTCGCCACGTTGATTTTGTTAGCTGAATCGCATAACCCAAAGTAACAGAAATCTGAATGACTGAGCTTACGGATCTGTCAACGTTTTAACTTCTAGCCCTGCTGATCTCTCCAGATTTGTCATAGTTTAGCTTAACTAGGCACATCAAAAATCAATCTTCGAATGGGGCTGTAGTAAGAGAGATATGCAGTATATAAAGAGTTTGGAAGGTGGCGTCTTTATTAACCTTTCCAAGCACATCATTAGCTAACTAGGTAACATTAGATTACAGGTTACTTTTACTGTGTGTGAGCCAGTTCTTGACGCTATCAGGCTAACGTTAGCAACTCTGTCCCGCTATTTATTGGATTTGGGGAAGTTTAGTTCCTGTAACTCCAGCTAAACTCCAAGATAGCTCTACATTTACCAAAAACATTGGTTAGTCCTCATCCTAAAAGCTATTTCTCTCTAAAATAAAACATACTATCTGAAGATACAAACAGGGAAGGCTAAGCAGCCAAACAGATAAATACGTGCCCTGGATGTTTGACCTACATGACTTGACATCGTCGTCCCTCTGACTTCCAAAGGTCCTGCGAGGCGGAGCCAAGCCCATGTACATCGACCCTCAGAAGCTTCCTGGTGTCGTCCCAGGTGACCCTCACCGTCCAATCCCTGTCCTCTCCTCTCCAAACCACACCCACGAAGCCGGGGACTCCTCGTCAAAGCGACAGCCGAGAGAGCGGGAGCCCTCTGGGTTTTTCGCTCGGCTGCTGCCGCGCCCCTTCACTCGTGCGCTGGAGACCCTGTTCGGAGGCCGACGGAGGGGGGAGCTGAGTGGGAGAGCGGGGGATGCAGAGTTCTTTGGACCTCATGGGCTTTTGGGAGAGGTATGGGATGATGAGATGTCCAGTAGCATGCTGGGAAGCAGACTGAGGAAGGTGGTGCAGAATTATCAGGTGAGAGTCAGTGGACTAATATGGAGATGGAAGTCTGAATTCTGAGAAAAATAATAATACGTTAATTTTTTTTATTTATTCACAAAATTCAACTTTACTCTAAATATAATAACCACACTGTCATAATTTGACAGTGTCACTGACATTTTATCTGAATTCTGAGATTATTTTCAGAAAAAAACATCTTTTTTGTCCCTAATCTTTTTCTGTATCTCTGTCTGTGTCAGGCGATGAATAAGTACGGAGTCGAGTTCTCCGGCCCTGGCGGTGTGTCCAGCAGGCCCAAGTTGAGTGGCCCCAAGCTTCTCTGCCAACTGAAGGACAACGTAGAAGTCACGACTTTGACCCCTGACCTCCAGCCCTTCTCGTCACTGCCCTGGGCCACCCAGCTGCCACCGAAGCAGCTGACCTCTGACCTCGGGCCGTACAAGAGCTGTGCTGTGGTGTCGTCAGCAGGGTCGCTCCGCTACTCTGGACTTGGCAAAGAGATCGGTGAGATAGTTTTACATGGAAGTCTCCCTATATAAGAAAATAATGGATTTACGTGGACACATAGGAGACTGTTTTGTTACGTATACCACAACTACTTAACAAAAGAACAAACAGAGGCTGCATTTAAAATGTAAAACTCCTGCTCCATGTGTGTTGCACGCTTGGACACAAAGAGATTGCCAGGCATTCATATGTGTGAAACACTTCTCTACGTTCTGGAAATACAGAAGCACTTCAACATAACGTAGCTGCAGGCTGCAGGTTGTCTGGGTCTACTGAATAACCCGTGTACCCTCATCTCTTACCCACAGGACCCCTCATCTGCCCAAAGTGCCTGAGTTAAATTAACTTAAAATAAAAATATTACAGTCACTATTGCAAGTGAACATACATCAGATTACGAATGAACAAAGTAATAAAACCAAAACAATGATGAAATAATACATGATTCTCACACATGTGTCAAGTGTGTTTGTAGTCACTTTAAGACATGGTTAGGGTTGTATATCAACAGTCAGTTAAGTGCAGCATCAGTACTGTTGATACGGTTAGCTGCAGTATGACATATTGTTTAACTATTTGAGAGAGAAAACTGTCCATTCGTCTTAATGTGTCTTTGTTTTTGAAGTTGTCAAAAACATCTTCACGTTTAAAGTCTACTTTTTTCTTCAGTCCTTGTGATTTGCGTTACTTTATATCCCACAATTACTATTTCTGTTATATGGTCAGTTTGTCCTGTAAGTTATTGTTTGCATTTTAAACCAAGAATGTGTTTCAATTTTTTCTGCTGAAGGCTGAAAGCTGTAGAGTCTCACATGTATTCTGAAAAGCACTATCGCTGTGCTGACTGTTTACACGGGCTGGATAACAGCTTGCGACTAAGTCGTACTTTATGTACTTAGCTGCGATCCTAAGTGTCTTCTTATGCTTGAACTTAATACACATTAATACACACACATGTACATGATTGTGTGTTGGGCTGTGAGTAGATACTCTGTACTTAGCAGTGACTGGGTTGCTTCTCGCTGTATACGTGCAATATTACGCATACTTACACTCCATCATGACAGTTCCTCTTTTTTTGAAATAGTCAACGCTGCAACAGGCAGCTCAGCATCATTGAGTTGCGCCTCTGCTGCTGTTTGTTCTGTTGTTAAGGAAACCCTTTTGGATTTTGATTAATTCCTTCTTGTGTGCCAAGATGTCCCACCAGTGACCAAAATGAACACCAGCTGTAATCACAAAACAAGGAGGAGGCGTCGCAGTGCACAAACATCAGAATGAAAACAGGAAGAAATTAAGCTAATTAGTCAGTTAACTTTTTCAATTTCAGTAAAACAAGACTCCTAATTCATTCTCTGTTTGTGCTGCTGGTGCATCATGTTTTTTTATAACTCTTTATTTTGTTGAACAATATTTTAAATTTAAAATCTCTTGGACCAGTTGGGTTGGCTGATTGTTTGCTGATCTTTGAGGTGACACTAAACAGAAACATCTGAAATAGCACGCACTATTTCTACTTTCATGTTCCTGTTTTTGTCAACAAGTTACAAACATAGAAACAGAAAATTGGTTGCATCAATAACTCAGACAGTTTCACTTCATGTAAAATCGTTTTCTTTTATTAACTTACAGACTCTCACGATGCTGTGCTGCGTTTCAATGCCGCGCCCACCACCGGCTACGAGAAGGATGTCGGGTATAAAACCACGTTCCGTCTCATCAACTCACAGGTGAACACACTGACTGAGCTAACTTATTTAACTTAAGTTTGCACAAATATTCATAATAGATACAATGTCATCGCTTTGTTTCTCATGATCATCGATTTTATATTAAATATAACTTAATAAATAATTATCAACAGGTGCAATTTTTGTTGTACAGAATTGTGTACTTACCTGCTTAAACTGAAAGGAGTTGATGAGGAAGCAAATGTTTTGTCATACCTCATTCTCTCTCCATGTTTCCTGTCTGTCAACGCCAAAAATGTTGGATGAAAGGATCTGTCCAGTTTGCTATAAAACATTGTTGTAAAAATGATTAGCGGAGTTTGTGCTCAGAAGCCTCTTGCCGTGGAGACACTGGGTTTATTAAAGATTAATTTCTCATCTGTGTTTTCACAGTGCTATAGATATGAATATGATGCATTTGTTTTAAATTAATGTTCACGTGTCCTGCAGGTGATGGCATCTGATGACCATCGTTTCCTGTCCAGTTCTCTGTACAGCTCAGGTGCTCTGGTGGCCTGGGACCCCGCCCCCTTCTCTGCTGACCTCACTCAGGTGACGTTTACATCATACAGCACTCATAGAAAACAAGCTAGAGGGCTGCACCTTTTTATAGCTATTACTGAACGTAATTCCTGCTTAATCTTTTGGGATGAAAGGCGTCGTCACAGCAGAAAGTTCATGCTAATGGCAGAATGGGAAAACACCTCTTATTCCGACTTGTCTTTGTGTTGTCATAATTAATGTTATTTGTCACTTCTATTATTTCTTTGTCTTACTTCTATTTGGAGAGTAATCATGCTCTAAGTTTTAGAACTGCAGGATGTGAACAGGAAGTATGATGTCTCCCCCCCTACAGTGGTACAACAGGACAGACTACCCCATCTTCACCCAGTACCAGAGATACAGGAGGCTTCATCCTATGCAGCCTTTCTACATCCTGCATCCTCGCTTTGAGTGGCAGGTCTGGCAAAGAATACAAGACAACATGGCCGAGCCGATACAGAAGAATCCCCCCTCCTCCGGTCTGCTCGGTATGTGAAACTCCACTCCCTTCACACTTCCTGTTTATGATGTCGATTCATAACACACACACACATGTTTTTGAAGTCTAGGCTGTACTGTTTAACAGTATTATTTGTTATAGCTGTTAACTATAAGGAAAGGTTTGGTGTCTTTAGAAATCTAGCTGGTTTCTCTAATAGTCCTATAATCCTCTAATAGGTTTAAACACCTTAATTTTGCCGTTTTTATGTAAAGCCCCCTTTCAGACATGCACCCCTTTACATTCGTCTGTTGGCAGTTTTACATGTCGGTCTCATGTCTGAACAAGTACCCTGTTCTGATCTTATGAAATCGGACCTGAAACATTTCTGTATCACTTTCGAGTCTGAATTCAGTGCCGTCTGATTAACGTGAAGGCTGCAGCAGTACGAGGTTAAATATACAGAAAGAGACTAAATGCATCTTGTACCACTTTCTAAGATCACTGCAATAAATATGTTATCTCAATCACATTTCTTATTCACAAAGAAAATAAAAGAGATTTTTTAAAAAAACTGTACAACCACAGTAATAATCTGACCAGCACTCCCCTCTGCCTATTTATTTTTAGTTTTCATTTATGCCCACTATGGATGAATAAATTCATATTCAGCAAAACGCTTTACATCTTTTACCTCCTAAACAATCTTTGACTGCGTACAGACACTGTCTGCAGAGGGGGCACACTAGAAAACAGGTTTTTATTTTGGCCTGTCATGAAGTTACTCACATGATTCATGTTAATTAGCCGATCTGACCTGCTGTCTGCAGCGTTTGCTTTAACCGGTGAAAGTGAGCGTCTGCACCGGCTACAACAGAGAAGCTGCAGTCTAAATGTTTCGTACACTGAGCTTTGCTAATGAAAAGAGAAGAGAAGAGATAACAGTCTCCTCTCCTTCGTATCCTGCCCAGGCACCGTCCTGATGATGTCGCTGTGCGAGGTGGTGCACGTTTACGAGTTCCTGCCGTCCCGGAGGAAGACGGAGCTCTGCCATTACTACCAGCGTTTCTTCGACGCCGCCTGCACGCTCGGCGCCTACCACCCTCTGCTGTACGAGAAGAACCTGGTCAAACGGATGAACCAGGGGTCGGACCGCGACATCTACACCCACGGACGCGTCACTCTTCCTGGGTTCAGCAAGATGAACTGTACCCAGGCTGCTGGAGATGGACCCAACCACTGACTGGAAAATACAGAAGCAGTGAAGCAAATTACACATAAACACACACACACACGATGCGAAGCAGAATCCTGCATGAATACACGTAACGATGAGGACAGACGCATGAAAACTTCATCCTCACTGCCGAACCTAAAGGAACGCTGTGACACTCACTATAAATATTACATGTTGTTATTATAGGCTGTAAACATAGAATACACACATTTCTTTGTCATAGCACACACACACACACACACACACACACACTGATAGATGTGCCTGCTGTTCACATAAATATATCCTTATGAGGACGTTCCACTTATAATGTTCATCCCTGAACCCTAAACTAACCCTGACACCGACCCTTAAAGGACCATACCCCTGCTTTTTGAAGGTTTTAGCCAGTTCAGGTGAATTGCCAACAACATACCCAAAACTATTTAAAGATGATTAACTTTGAGAAATAGAAATTTCTCTCTGGGGAAGACAAAGAAAACCACAAGACTCTTCATAAACACAGATAATATTTTAGTTATACAACAAGCTCCTGATAGCTAAACATCTATTAAATTAAATGGTTTCTGTTTATTTTAGTCTTTGAGATTTGAAACTTGATTGAGAAGTTATTCACCACAGTTTACATCGTCATTAAAATGTAAGTCGGGTGTTATTCTATAATTTTCTGATTGACAACAAATCCCATGAAAAGACCAAAACCAAAAATGTGTTAGTTCGTCTCTCTATACTTTCCAAATTCCCAACTCAAGTCTTGCATGTCCGAGCATCCATGAATATAGTTGAGTTTTTAGAATAGTCTTGTGTTGCAACCAAAAAGTCTAAAAACATGTGGCATGCTTTGGAAACAATAGTAACATGAAATATTTGCATTTTGTGGTTTATTGGACTGAAACATGTAAAATCAACGGTATGGTCCTTGACTCCAATTCTAATATTAATCCTGAACCAGACCAAAGTCTTAAACTGACCCCTGAAGGAGTGAGAATTGGCCAAATGGACCTCATGAATCAAAAAGGTCCTCACTACAAAGGTCTAAATTATAAAACAACAGCACCCTCCACCACACAGACAGGGAGGGCCTTTACCTTTGAAATGTATATACTGTAATATATTAGTCATTCCACTGTGAGGCGCTGTTCTCACGCTTTCATTTCTATCTTTGACTTTTATTTTGAAACCGAATCACAAAGTTATTTTTCCTTCTGATTGTTCTTTGGATTTAGCAGCAGTTTCTGCTTCAAGATGCTCGGCTGCCCTGAAAGGTGTAATTTAGTTTTTTTTTCCTTTTGTTTGATGATAGAGTCAACCAGAGTCTAGATCAGTCTCTGGATCAGTTTTATCACTGCCGATACTTCTCCCCTAACATCTGATCATACTGAGGACCAATCAGATTCAGTGCGTTTACTCAGCTCAGCTTTGAAATTAGCATTACAAGTTCATGAAGACTTACAATCATTAGAGACGTGTGGCACTTATGTGTATGAGAAAGACAGAAAATACAGCTGCTTTGCTTTGGTTTCAGACATGTTTTAATGTGGCTTGGATTTTATTTGTTGGTATTTTTTACTGCCCTATTTTCAGGGCTTAAGAAGCACCTCAAGGATCAGGGTGTCTTGGCTCGAAGTCAGCAGTCTCCTCCAAATGTGATTGTATTTGTTCTCAGACTGAGACAGGGAAAGTGTACTTACTGTGATTGGTGGTGTTAGGTAGAGTCCTCACCACAGGAACGAACCACAGTAGGAGTACGCCCACATTCAGCCAGTTAAATTTAAAAATGCATCTTCTTCTCCCCATTTCAGACCTCTGTCCGCACAAACGTTTTCTGGAGTCGATAAATCTTGTTTGTAACTGAACTAGAGTATCAGCAGGTCTTGAAAAGTCTTAACTTTAATTTATAGAAGTTTTAAACTTTTGTAACTTTTGTTCGTTGGTCAGTATGACTGTAAAACATGTGATGTACTACATTCAATTTGGCATTAAAAAGGTCTAAAAAGGTCTTGAATTTAACCCTGAAAGCAGCTTGTAGAGCTTTCTGTCCCCTTTAACCTTCTCGTTTCAAATGTCAATATATATATTCATGTTTTATTTGTCAGACGGTGTTGCGGTAAAAACAATTATACAATTAGATAACAACTTGACCTGCACCGCCTGTTAATACTCAATCCATTGCCTGACGACAGAAACAGAAAAATGTGTAAATGTGAACAAATAAATCATTTATTTGGTTGTATTAAAACGCACTATAGGTGATCAGAGAGCCGGACTACTGACCAGATTGATATTGACGTGATGCTCAGTTTTGTTGTTTGCCGACTTAAATGAGAACAAAGAAGAAGAGAGGTGGCCATTTTCCTCCTGTCAATGTGTTTCAGTGTGGACAGAGATCTTAAAAAATGAGTTATTGTGGACGCAGTCTGAGAGCAAACACAAATCAACATAATGAGAGGTTAACTCATAAACTATTATAACTAAATAAAAAATAAAGTGATACATATGGAGGGTGTAACACTTAGCCAAGCCCAAGGGATTTAAAACCCAGTTGGTTGGGTGATTAGCTTCAATAAGATACAACATGTTATTCAGACAGCTCTGTAGCTGTCTGAATAACATGTTGGTGGTGTATTTTTCTCCCTGCTACTAGTTTGCGGATCTGCACTGGATCCACAGAAATCCATCTTCTCATCTGACTCTGGAGAACACAAGAGAACCAGAGGATTTCACTAAAATGTTGGACTGCTCCTTTAAGAAACCTGTGGAGGGAGTAAAGTGATGAGAGAGCTGATGAATGTCTCTACATGACACACACACACACACCTTGCTGAATCTATTTATTGAAGAAAATACTGCCTGCGGATGACTCGACTCCTCTTACCTTGTCTTAACAGTGATCCAAAAATCCTACAAATTAAACAGACTAGCAAACATTTTGTATCCACATTGTCAACCCTGTAACAACCTATTCCCAATAATCTTTTTATGATTCTTATATAGTGTAAATATTATTGCAGTAATATCCAGGGGGACGGTCTTTAGTGTGATTCTGTGACTCAGCTATGTGAAGCAGAACAGAGTTTTATTTCTACAAATATTCATACGAACATCCGATTCTGTTGTTGTTAAAAGCAACATGTCCTTGGAGAAGTGCTAAGGTGGCTGCTTGCTAATGTAGATTAGCTCCCTCAACAGCCTGCACTGACTGCTTTAAACTTCATTAGATGAACCCAGTTTTTCTCTCTGGCTAATAAACTATTAATTGAGTTAAGAGAGGAGGAAGCTAATATCATAAAGCTAAAATGCAACAGACTTAAGATATCAACGGTAGCCTGTTAGCGTAGCTGATCTTAGAAGTTGGAACTAGTCATATAAACCGGGTGACCTTGGTCATAAGTTAATAAGAAAAAGGAACTAATTTCCATTTGCATCACAGCTTTGACGAGAACTGTCAAACTTTTCTGTACAAATCTTACAACAATGTGTCTGAAAAATGTTTCAAGGACTAAAACTCCAGTCTGCTCACACATTTGCATCGCTGTTGTATTTTCAGTATTGTCACAGTAAAGAGGATCCTCAAGGGTATTAAGACTTTTATTCTATTATTACTGACGCATGTGTACCATCTGTAAGTTTTTCTCCAAAGTAGTGTAGCAACAGGAGAAAGCAAGAACACGTTACATCTCTCATAAACAGAAATTATCCGCATGGCACAAATTCAGCTTTTATCCCTTGATTTTTCTTGGTAAATAGTAAAAACCATTGATGTAAAACATGCATATTGGTTTTAGCATCATGACATGTGAGCCAGGTTATTTGCATGCAAACAAAGACAATGAGCCTGGAATAGGCAGTGTGAGTGTAATGCTCCTCGGAGGATGGATGTTTTGTGTCTAAAATATCAGATTTTTCAGCCAGAAATAGAAACCTCATCGGTTTGATATTAGCTGCAATGGAAATCTATGTAGACAGATAACGGAACGGTATTCTGTGGAGTTAATGCAAAACTAGGGGGCGCCATCATGAAACCAAAAAATAGAAAATAGAAATCTCTCCCTTTTGTTTTGCTTGTTTTCTTTTCTCAAAGGAGACAAACACATGAAGTGATTTACAGAGCAGATATGTAGCTGCAGCAGACAGCGAGTGAATTGTGTCAACAAGTATTGGATGGATTACCATGAAAATTGGTGCAAACATTCATGTTCCCCTCAGGATGAACTGTAATAACTTTGGTGATCCTCTGACTTTTCATCTAGTGCTATCATCAGATCACAGTTTTAATTTGTCCAACACTTTTATGACCAAATACCTGCAAAACTAATGACATCCCCATCAGCCTCAGCTTAGTACTTAGTGATAGTCAGCAAATGTTAGCATGCTAACACACTAAACTGTGATGGTGTTTTGACATCAGCTGTTTGACATCAGCGTGTTAGCACTGTCCTTGCAAACATGTTAGCATGCTGATGTTAGCACGACTGTGCTGAGCTGCTAGCATGGCTGTAGACTTCTTCAAACACAATCCAGAAAAAACAAAAGATAAGACACTATATTTTTGGGCCAGTACAGTGATGAAGCTGCCATGTGGTTTTACCTGTGTGCATTTGTACCTAATGTGTACTTTGAAAGTGACAGTAGACATACACAATGCACAAAGGACACTAGGTGGCAATGGAGAGTCAACAGCAAATGCTGATGTTTTTGAAAGACATGATGTCACATCGATTTTTACTTCAGTCTGAATGAATCAGAGCTGAAGAAGTCTCCAAGAAACAAAATGGCTTGATTTTGTAATAATTTCAGTTTCATGTTTTCACCAGGACTTTATTGTTCATTCAGGAGGCAAAACATTTGAAGAATTGATGTCATTGCATTTCAGAGGAAAACTACGAGAACAATTTGTCGCTATGCAGTTGAACTCTTGTCCCATCTCCTGCTCATTTAATCTCAGCTGTCAGTGAACGTTGACATTTTATTGGAGCTTACAGATGCACTTTCTGGCTTCTGAGAGGGTTGGTTGTTACACTGTTAACTGTGGTTTCATGTGGTTGATTGTATTTATTATTTCTTGATTTTTTTTCCTGTGCTACTGGACTCTTGTCACTTGATGTGAGAACAAACATGCAGCAAACATACAACTGACTTTTGTGAGAGTTTCATATTTTTGTTGTTTTTATAGGGTATGAATTCACTGAACCATCAGTTCTTGTTTGAGTTCAGCTTTCCTTTCATTTATTATATTTTATAACATCAAGAATTAAAGTGTGATTGCCAAATATACAATTTCCTTGTTCCTACATGAAAGATGAGTCCAAATTATTAACTTAATTAATTATTAATTCCAAATTGTGTTGTTTTTATCCACCTGAGCGGCATGGCTCTATATGGCGATGTCTGTCGGTCGGCCCACCGTTAAATATCTCAACAACTGTTGGATAGATTGTCATGAAATCTTGTTCAGACATGTTCCCCAGAGGATGAATCAAAATGACTTTGGTGATTGTGTCTTTTCCTATAGCGCCACCAGCAGGCTGACATTTTAGGCTTTGAGTGAACTATCTTCTCAACTATTGGATGGCCATGACATTTGGTGCAGATATTTGTGGCAGGTGATGAATCCTACTGACTTTGATGATGAAATTACTCAACATGTACTATATGGATTGGCACAAACTTTGGTTCAGACATTTGTGGTTCCCAGACGATGTATCCACATGACTTTGATGGTCCCTTGACTTTTCCTCTAGCGTCCAGCATGAGGTTGACATTTGTGGTTTTGAGTGAAATATTCCAACAACTTTTGGATATATTGTCATGAAATCTGGATCAGACATTCATGTCAATTCAAGTGTAACTTTGATGATCTTGTCTACATACATCACCATCATCAGGTAAAAATTTAAATGTGCCTAATGCTTCAATTTCTGACCATATGCCTCCAAAAGAGTGACATTCCCATCAGCCTCATTTGAACTTTATGTAAGTGCTAGTTAGCTAATGTTAGCATGCTAACACATCAAATTATGGTGATCATGCTACCTGCTAAATATCAGCATGTTAGCATGTTCATGAAAGTGACGTAGCTCAGAGCACCACTGTGCCTAAGGACAGCCTCACAGAGATATTTAGCATATTTACCGACTAGTGAAGATACTTTACTTCTTCAGGCCTCTTAAACTTGTCTAAATAAAACAATCTGAGAAGGAAAAATCATTCTTTGTTTGCACACAACTGATGTCGTTACCCAGTTTCACCAGTGATGAAGGAGTCACAATAAGTTTATTTTAAAGGATCACAAGTCAAAAAGGTTTGAAACCACCGATTTAACATCTCCACTGCCTGAATATTACATTCCACAGTCACACAGGCTATAAAATACACCACATCCTGCTTCTCTGGTTTCATAACAGTATATTTTTAACCCTGCATGCATTAGTTTCAGTTTCCAAAACCAATGCAGTAAATGTTAGTTAAGCATCTGCTTATGTTGGATAAATTATTATTATTATTATTATTATTAATGTTGTATTTTGAAGATTCCTCTTTGTGTTACAAAAGCTGTCAGTGAACTGTTTACATGATGTTTGGTTAATGACTTCAGCCATTTGATCTGTGTGTGAGCAGGAGGTTGTGACAATCTGGAGTGAAACATATCTGGATGTTGGGATGAAGACAATACATGTATTTAAAACTTTAAAACTGAGGCCATCAGTTAATAAAGAACTGGCGAGAAAAAGGCTCTGGAAATCATTCAAAATAATCATCATCATTTAAAATAATAAAACAAACAAGAAATAAATAAATACACTGTGTTATATATATATATCCATCTTATGTATGTATTTACTGTGTCATAACTAAATGAAAAACGTGTTAAAAAGGACAAATATTGAGATTTTTTTTACATCTATCGCCGGCCATTCACAGTTCGTGAAGGCAACAATAAACCGCCATTAGCCAACACTAGCTGTTTACAAGGTTAAGTTATTAGCTCTAAATTTATGCTACTTTCTAATCTTGAAAGGGAGCACCGGTACTGTACAATTTTCCCCGGGGATCAATAAAGTATTTCTGAGAACATCTAGTTAATGTTTGTTGTCACACTGTTTACAACTTGTCAGAATATTTAAACTGTTCATCATCACGCTCAGTGACTTCACAAATGCAGAATGATGTTCTCAAATTTCTGTCCTGCTGCTTTTATTGAAGTCAAAGATCTAAATACCTTTTCCACAACTGGATAAAACAGATGTAGCTCTCAGCCAGCCTTATATGAGACAAGCTGTCTCTGATTTGCTCAGTTGGTGGCGCTAATGCACCAAAGACTTACTTATCAGCTGCCAGAAGGAAGAAGAACGAGCCCGCCTCTGTCTTCTCTTACGTCCTCAAACAAGGTATAAAGTCCGGTGTGTCTTTCTATTACGATCAAATCTGTACTCAACATTTGACAGAAAATGAGTGGACGAGGCAAGGGAGGTAAAGGACTCGGTAAAGGAGGCGCCAAGCGTCACCGTAAAGTGCTCCGTGATAACATCCAGGGGATCACCAAACCCGCTATCCGCCGTCTGGCTCGCCGCGGCGGGGTGAAGCGTATCTCCGGTCTGATCTACGAGGAGACCCGCGGTGTGCTCAAGGTGTTCCTGGAGAACGTGATTCGTGACGCCGTCACCTACACCGAGCACGCCAAGAGGAAGACCGTCACCGCCATGGACGTGGTCTACGCTCTGAAGAGACAGGGTCGCACCCTGTACGGCTTCGGAGGCTAAACCTGATCTTGATGCACTGATATTGAAACCCAAAGGCTCTTTTAAGAGCCACCCACTTCATCTCAGAGTTTTGTCCTCATGTCCTTTTAAAATGTATCTGATGTATATTCTGAAAAACTACTATACGTGATACTACTATAAATTAACTTCAGGATAAAGACCACAGTAAACATCTAACTGCATCATGTAGGGCAAATTTATGTAGCTCCAAATAAAGATTTTATCACCTCAACTGCTGGTTTTAATGGTCATGTGTACAGTGAAAGTCCAGTAAGCCTTTGTAATCACATGTAACTAAATCTCTTCTGTTCTGATTGTTACTGTAAAATTGATTTTAGTGTCCAAAAGCCATCTATATAAGTGTGTCCTCTTCTAAATGAATGAATTTGATAATTAGTACAGATTAGAAGACCTGTTCTGTGGTCACTGCACTGTTTGTTATTTATCTTATCTTATTTTTATTCTTCTTATTTTACCTTTTATATTCTACTTATTTGTTATCAAAACAACAGCACCTTCAGACCACAGCAAATTCCTTGTAATGTATGTTACTTGGCAATAAACAGTTTCTGATTCTGATTCTGCAACACTGAACGTTTAAGTCACCTGCCACCAGCGAACCGACTCGTAAACGACTCGTACGATCCTGTTATTTGGCACTACCCCAGTCCGAAGTTATGTCACTTTGTTACTTGCTGTTTTGGTCTAAACACCTGTCAAATGGTTAAACTAGCGGCATTATATAACAAATACTAATCGTGTGTTTCTTTCGCTTCATTGTCGCTGCAGCGGCTTCTTCAGTGAGTGCTTTCAGGTTAGCTCTAAACGAGAGCACTGCTTCCAAAACTTTTTTTTATGTTTGATATAGAAATTCAAATTATTTGGAAATGTTGACAACACATTTTATTATCCACGAGCAAATCCCTCAGAATTGATTTTAATACATCTAACTCATCAAAATGAATAATTATAATAAATATTCTGATTAACCCTTTGTGTAATTTATTTATCATATTCCATTTTACCTTGTATTGTTTGTTACATTGATACAGTGGTCTAATACAGCTTAATACACTAACAGTTGTGCTTGTACACATTTCTGGTGTCTTATCACAATGTGTGTCTTATTGTGACGGTTGGTAATGTACTCCTGATACATGCTGTAATTTTACTACCCTGATCTGAATCTGAGGACTGAGGGTGTCTGTCCCCTGGAGGCAAATCTGTGATATTGGGGTGTATAAATATAATCTAATTATTTTGAATTGATCAGTCTGAACTTATTACGATCTATCAATACATGATCAATATTTTCCTCACAGTTTCAAGTCCGACATTTAAAAAACCCGGTCAGATCGCACTGTCAAAGGGTTACTTTGTGTTGGCGCAGGCTCAGTATAGAGCACAACAAACGCAGCCAATCCTGTGCGAGCAACAGCACACTGCACTTTGCATCAGGCGCATATAGATTAAGTGTCCGGCGCGATGTTTAAGCATCTGTTTGAAGGAAATCTGACTGCAGTAGAAAAATGCCAGAACCCGGCAAAGCACCCAAGAAGGGCTCAAAGAAAGCCGTGTCTAAAGCCACCAAGAGCGGCAAGAAGCGCAAGAGGACCAGGAGGGAGAGCTATGCCATCTACGTTTACAAAGTGCTGAAGCAGGTCCATCCCGACACCGGCATCTCCTCCAAGGCCATGGGCATCATGAACTCCTTCGTGAGCGACATCTTTGAGCGCATCGCCGGTGAGGCTTCCCGCCTGGCTCACTACAACAAGCGCTCCACCATCACCTCCAGGGAGATCCAGACCGCCGTCCGCCTGCTGCTGCCCGGTGAGCTGGCCAAGCACGCCGTGTCCGAGGGGACCAAGGCCGTGACCAAGTACACCAGCTCCAAGTAAACCCGCTGTTCATCCCAACAACACAAAGGCTCTTTTAAGAGCCACCCACCACTTCAACTAAGAGCTGCTGTCCTGCTACATTTAGTTTTAATCTGAATATGTAACTCTATGAAGGTATCAAACAAATGTACAGTACAGTGTGCACACACACACACTGATACTTCCCACCACTGCCAGTAGACTCATTCAGTACTCCATATCAATAACTCTTAAGGTTCATGTTGATCGCTCAGTCTCAGCATGATGATACGAATCATTTGATGCCGACTTTCTTTCACTAAACTACATGTTGAATCAACTGTATCAGTGCAATACCACATTGAACCACACAGTCCGACTGTTATTCACCAGCTGTTACGATACAGAGGGCGCTGTTTCTCACCTAAAGAAACTCACAAAAAACTGGAGAAGAAACTCATTTAAACTTCCAGAAGAGATGTATACAGCACTTCATACTGGTAAAAGCACATTTACCTTAATAAAAACAATAACTATACTATAAGGTGAGCTAAGGCATCTAATCTTCAAAATAAAAGCCAACATGTTCAAAAGAATGTTGAAAAGAATAATTTACTCTATTGAATATTAGATTTATCATATGTATATTGTAATATCTACTACACATCTATAGGAACAAGGGTTTCAACGCAGGTTCATTTTTATTTAGTCATTTATTTATTGGTAAGATCATTTAGGTGTGGTATGTTAATTAAGGTAATGTATGTATGTAATTAAAGTATGTAATATATTAGTCATTTAATAGGTATTGATTACATATTGCATATTGAGTGTGTATGTGTGACTGCCATTTTCGTTTGTCTAAATCTGTTTCTGTCTAAAATTCCTTGCAGCACAAAGCGAAAGTCTTATTACAACACAAGCTCTTTTCTTATTGGGCGATCATTCACTTTCAGTCTAACCAATGAACGAGCAGCTGCGTCGCCATATAAGGCCGATTTTCTGTCTCCCAGCTTCACTGTTTTCGACTCTTTCGAAGAACAAATACTGAAAATGTCTGGTCGCGGAAAAGGAGCCGGTAAAGCCAGAGCTAAGGCCAAGAGCCGTTCTTCTCGTGCCGGGCTTCAGTTCCCAGTCGGCCGTGTTCACAGGCTGCTCAGGAAGGGTAACTATGCTCAGCGTGTCGGTGCCGGAGCCCCCGTCTATCTGGCGGCGGTGCTGGAGTACCTGACCGCTGAGATCCTGGAGCTGGCCGGGAACGCTGCCCGCGACAACAAGAAGACCAGGATCATCCCCCGTCACCTGCAGCTGGCCGTCCGCAACGACGAGGAGCTCAACAAGCTGCTGGGCGGAGTCACCATCGCTCAGGGCGGCGTGCTGCCCAACATCCAGGCGGTCCTGCTGCCCAAGAAGACCGAGAAGCCCGCCAAGAAGTAAACACCCGGAACCGGCTGACAACAACCAAAACAACGGCTCTTTTAAGAGCCACACACTTCTGACTAAAGAGCGACTTCCTTTTTCTTTTGCACAACGAGTATGAGAACTCATCTCTGTACCTTATTGCTGTGGAACTCCGTGAAAAATGAAATGAGTGATCTTCAATAAAAAATCAAGAACCTCAATTGAAGATTGAATTGAAAAATGTTTTCATTTCAACATTTCACATCACATGTGTGATTTTGGGAGAAAATGGCTGCCCTTGTTTATCTTTCCATTATAAAATCTAATCTAATATTTTTTAATTCTATTTGAAATGAATAGTTATTTCTTTAAATACAGTTTTTCACAACAGTAAGAATAAGTGGGACCAGGCTCTTTCAGGATGATGTGGTGGCTCTTAAAAGAGCCTTTTGTCGGGACGTTGATCATCAGACTGATGGCAGCTCACTTCTTCTTGGGTGCTGCCTTCTTCACTTTGGGCTTGGCAGCCTTCTTTACGGGGGTCTTTTTGGCTGCGGGGGTCTTTTTGGCTGCGGGGGCCTTTTTGACCACCTTCTTGGGGCTCTTGGTGACCTTCTTGGGGCTCTTGGCGACCTTCTTGGCCGCTGCGGGTTTCTTCACCTTCTTCGGAGACTTCTTAGCGGCTGCTGGCTTCTTGGCTGCCGCTGTCTTGGGCTTTTTGGCCGCTGCGGGCTTCTTGGCTGCTGCGGGCTTCTTGGCTTTAGGAGCCGCTTTCTTGGCTGCTGCGGGCTTCTTGGCCTTGGTGTCCGCCGTCTTGTTCATCTTGAACGAGCCGGAGGCCCCTGTCCCTTTGGTCTGGACAAGAGTCCCCTTGATCACCAGGCTCTTGATCGCGGTCTTGACGCGGGCCCTGTTCTTGTCCACATCGTAGCCTCCGGCAGCCAGAGCCTTCTTGAGGGCGGCCGCGGACACGCCGCTCCGCTCCTTGGACGCGGCCACAGCTTTAACGATGAGCTCGCCGACGCTGGGGCCGGTCTTCTTCGGCTTGGAAACCTTCTTCTTGGCTGCTTTGGCCGGGGCGGCGGCCGGAGCTGGAGCTACTTCTGCCATTGTCTTGTTGTAGTTGAGTTCCTCCTCACGATAACACGAGAGTCTGAGTGTTGGAGAGTTCCGAGCAGGAGGCTGCACTTAAACACACCATGAGAACCGTGGAGACTCAGCCTCTTGTGTTTTCTCCTTTTTGAGAAATCTTTATTACATTTTTTTGTGTATATATATATATATATATGTATACACACACACACACACACACACACACACACAGTAAAATATAAGCCACATATAGAAACATACAGCAAAATATTACCAAGCATACAATACAAATTATGAAAAGGTGTTCCAGTTCTTTCTGTCAATGTCCAGGATGTTCCAGGCAGGATGTGTTTCTTGTCCAGGGTTCTCCTGCTCCGGAGGTCATTGAGAGTTTGTTTAATGACCAAATTACTGTCGAGAACAGTCTGATTTTTAATCATGATGCATCTAGATGTCCATAGTTTATTGCATACAATGCTGATGATGAATTGATGCAGTTCCTTATGTTTAGGAGGCATCGTCTCCTCCAACAGTCCATACATAACTGAATTATAATTTATATTACACTTGAACCCAAACATTTTTAAGGTTTATGGTCATGGTTAGCAACTACACATGTCAGCGGAGAACAAGGAAGTGTCCCATGGTTCTCTGGTACAATATGCTGGATGTTGCCACACTCAATGCCTACACCAACTTCACTGCACAACACCCTGATTATATGGGTGGTGCGAGCAATGCACGCCGGCTATTTATCAAGGAGCTGGGCAGAGAGCTCGTCATGCCACATATGAAGAGGCGCATGGATGGCACACCCAAACTCCAGAAGCATATTATTCAGGCAATGGGAAGGTGTGGGTTAAAAAAACAAAACACAGCCACCACCCAGCTACAAGAGGACATCAGACAGGAGGGCCAAAGGAAGAGGAAGAGGTGCGCGATCTGCCCAGTTTCGAAAGACAGAAAAGCCAGCAGCTGGTGTTCCCAGTGCACCAGGCCTGTGTGCAAGGAGCACAAACATGCTCTAGTGATGTGTTCAGTTGTGTTTTATTTTGTCTGGTCACATTTCACCAGTTTACAGTTGTTAAACCACAGATAAAGTTCAGTTCAATAGCCATGTTATCTGTTATCAGAGGTATGTGTATGTGTGACAAAATGACAAACATGTTGCAAATATTAAATAAATAACTGTTTGGCCCCATTCACTGCTAAAGTAATTACTTGAAACAAATTATTATTATAGTATTAAGACATTTAATTTTAAATCACACTTGGATGACCCATGTGTAGTAATATAAAAAGTATTTTTGTTCATAAAGTAGGAAAGAAAAAATGAAATTAATGATCTGTGCTAATTAAAAACAAGATATTTAAAGAATACTTGGAATATTCAATCATAAAATAAATTGATTTCAAAAGATAGAGCAAAGAAAAACTCAGTCAGCATGAAATAACCTGGAAAATGAATGTGGGTCATTTTTGACCCATGTCGTGCATTAGAAGGGGTGTGCATATGTTGTGCATCAAAGGGTTAATTAACCCCCCATATTCAAAATCATTAATTTTATGAAATATTATCTTGCTAGTAAGACCACACCAGTCTATCTGTAGATGCTGGTGTACAAAAGTAAAATCTCCAAAAATTATTTTATAATAAGGGCCATGTCTCGCTTTCCCTTTTCTTTTTCTCCACATGGAGAGATCTCCAACACAGAAAGCATCTCTGTGGACGGCGGCTGAAACATTTTTAACAAAAGCAATATTCAAACGTATACCGAGCTCTACAGCACCGAGCCTGTGGGGGAAAATATTAGATAGAAAAAGGAATTTAGATAGGATGAAGGTTTTCACAATATTAACTCTTTATCTTTTTTATTTTCCCATTTTTTCACCTCTTTTTTAATTTCACAGTTTATTCTCCCAATTTCTTTCTCCACATTCTCTGTTACAAATAGTCAAACCCAGTATTTTCATTTCTTGTTTGATTAGAATATTAATATTAGACTAGATTTAGACTTTATTAATCCCACAGCGGGAAGATTTACACGTCACAGCAGCAAAGACAGAAAGGTGCAGAAACACACAGCAGACAGCACTGTGTCAATAAGAATAAAAAAAAGAAACAATATACAAATAATAAATACAGATTATATGGGGGCCAAAAATAAACATATACACGGAAAATATAAAGTAAGTACAGATTGTGCAGATTTATGTGCAGTTAAACAGTCTTATAGCCGTAGGAATGAACGACCTGCGGTAGCGCTCCTTCTTACACCGTGGGTGTAACAGTCTGCTGCTGAAGGAGCTGCTCAGGGCCCCCACAGTCTCGTGCAGGAGGTGAGAGGTGTTGTCCATGATGGATGTCAGTTTGGCTAACATCCTCCTCTCCCCCACCTCTTCAATGGGGTCATGAGTCACTCATTGTCATGAGTTAGTTTTGCTCCAGAAGCGAGCTCGTACAGGTTTAAATGATTTGTTAAGACATTCATCTCCAGTTGGTTTTTAATAATCACAGTCACATCATCAGCATACACGATGGCAGTAACTTTGTGCGCATTCCCTACACGTGTTCCAGAAATAAGACTGTCAGAGTTGATCATTTTAATTAAAGGACTGTGTTTTCTGTGCACCAATAAAAGAGTCCAAACTACATGTGGGAGCAGGTCTGCAGACTGACAGTGAAGGGACTCGTGTCTCTTCATATTGAAGTCATGTTGAGCTCTGATGCACTCTTATTTTATTCCTTGATTTATTTCGACTAGAATTAATGATGAAGGCAATTCTCTTAAACCAGCTTTATGCCATTAGTCATCTGTTTAGTATACTAATTTCACTGCAGCTGTCCATGTGCAATTTCAGGTCGCTGTAAAAGAGAAAGTGTCATGTGGAAATCTTTCATACATCAGAATTGTTTGACTGTGGTGCAAATCGAAAATATGGTATAGGCTATATTTACAGTAACTGTTTAATTGATCCAGGCTTCCTGACATAATTTTGCAACTAGAGCAGCAATATTAGAGTTTAAACAAATGACCCAAACTATGAGAGAGAATATTAACTGTAAAGTTTGTATATTCTGCATAGTAACTTTCAGAGAAAACACAATTAAAATTTATTATTTATTGGCTGTTTTACAGCAGCCATTACATTGACATATGTTGTTGGTCATTGTACATTTTTTTTTTTTACATATTAAGACCTATTGTTTTCCCCAAATATTTATACAGTTAATTTTTAACCAATTTTTTCGTCCTTGTTTTTAGCTTTATTTTCTTTCCATCTCAAATTCTGTTGTAAATGTAGGGTTGTATTCTGGTTTTGATTATGCATTTATTAATGTCAGTGTGTACATGGTTATGTTATAGTATAGTTTGTATTTGCTTATCTGTTGATCAATAATTATAACGGCGATCGGCGGGTCACTTGAGATGAGCTCGCATACACGTTGTGCAAAAGAAAAAGAAGTCGCTCTTTAGTCAGAAGTGTGTGGCTCTTAAAAGAGCCGTTGTTTTGTTTGTTGTCAGCCGGTTCCAGGTGTTTACTTCTTGGCGGGCTTCTCGGTCTTCTTGGGCAGCAGGACCGCCTGGATGTTGGGCAGCACGCCGCCCTGAGCGATGGTGACTCCGCCCAGCAGCTTGTTGAGCTCCTCGTCGTTGCGGACGGCCAGCTGCAGGTGACGGGGGATGATCCTGGTCTTCTTGTTGTCGCGGGCAGCGTTCCCGGCCAACTCCAGGATCTCAGCGGTCAGGTACTCCAGCACCGCCGCCAGATAGACGGGGGCTCCGGCACCGACACGCTCCGCATAGTTGCCTTTGCGTAGCAGCCTGTGAACACGGCCGACTGGGAACTGAAGCCCGGCCCGGGAGGATCGGGTCTTGGCCTTAGCTCTGGCTTTTCCTCCGGTTTTGCCTCGTCCACTCATCGTTATATTTGCTCTTTAGAGACGATACTCAAAGAAACTGTGTCTCCGACAGCCCAAACCCCTTTTTATACGTTAGCGGAGCGCGCGGGGAGGTTCTTCAAGACCAACCAGAAAAGGGGCTTCCAGCAGAGCAGCAGAGGGCGGCCCGCTCTGAACTTTGGCGGAAGTTTTGAACGGATTTCTCGCCAATAAGCAGCTGAGATTCAGGCGGCGGGTCGCTCCTCTGGGCGGTGCTGAGCTCCAGGAGGAGCCCCTCACCAATCAGGATCCGGAGGTCTGAAGAAGCGTCACCGGTTCACAGTTTAAGAGCAGCGAGTCTCCTCTCTTTACTACACTCTTCTCCCGATCAGAGAAACAAGTTAAGATGGCAAGAACCAAGCAGACTGCCCGTAAATCCACCGGAGGCAAAGCCCCCAGGAAGCAGCTGGCGACCAAGGCCGCCCGTAAGAGCGCCCCGGCCACCGGCGGCGTGAAGAAGCCTCACCGTTACAGGCCCGGTACCGTGGCTCTCAGAGAGATCCGCCGCTACCAGAAGTCCACCGAGCTGCTGATCCGCAAGCTGCCCTTCCAGCGCCTGGTGAGGGAGATCGCTCAGGACTTCAAGACCGACCTGCGCTTCCAGAGCTCCGCCGTCATGGCTCTGCAGGAGGCCAGCGAGGCTTACCTGGTCGGTCTGTTCGAGGACACCAACCTGTGCGCCATCCACGCCAAGAGGGTCACCATCATGCCCAAGGACATCCAGCTGGCCCGCCGCATCCGCGGAGAGAGGGCTTAAACTGACCCCAGACCTGTTTACATCAACACAAAGGCTCTTTTAAGAGCCACCTCACTCTGAACTAAAGCGCTTCTTCCTCTGCTGCTGTTACATTGCTCATTTTAATGATTCTATGTTCATGTTGAAGTTGGAAAAACTTATTATCAATAATCACTAATTTGATGTTAGTTCAGATGTCTTACGATATTCTCATGCAGTTGCTGTCTGAGGTGTTGAACTGACATCACAGTTGCACCGACTGTCAGGTGGTTAGTCTGTCATGGCACACACTGAAGCAACACAGAGGATCAAAGTGAAATCGATCAGATACCTGTACATCTAGACTTCTGCTCACTGCTCAAGGGGACACATTTAAATATGATTCCCTCATTGTAAGAAATTACATGTAAGATGATGGTATTGCTAACAGTTGGTAAGGGCGCCGATTATGAGAGGGTCTCATAAGGGGGGTGTTCAGAGGCTGACAAAGACCTTTGGCTTTCACTGACGGTGTTTTATATGAGAATATAGATTCTGGTCGGAGGGAATGACTTATGTGTATGTTTCATTGTGCTTTTATATACTGATATCATCCTCCAGCAGAGACTGACTGAAGCACTCAAGCCTTGTACTTGTCTTATATCTAAGATATGAAAGTAAGCCTACTCGCCGCTTTGAATCATGTTTTTGTATTTATGTTTTATTTGCTCCCAAGTCCGTCTGAAACACTGCGGTTGCAGTTGACAGAATAAGACTAGCATTCAGTCAAACATGCCATAAGAATACATCTAAGCAACACATTTATTTAATATAATATATAAATGTAATCACAGACAGATCTCCTCGTGTCCGGATGGCATCAGACTCTATCTGCTCAGGAGACTCAGGTCTTTTGGAGTGCAGGGGGGCCACACCTGAAGACCTTCTTTGACTCGGTGGTGGCATCAGCCATCTTTTATGGAGTGGTCTGCTGGGGCAGCAGCATCTCAGCTGCTTACAGGAAGAAACTGGACAGACTGATTAAGAAGGCCAGCTCTGTTCTGGGATGCCCCCTAAACTCAGTGGAGGTGGTGGGAGAAAGGCGGATGATGGTGAAGCTATCATCCCTATCATCCCGGCTGCTGTCAGGTTTTACAATCAGCACTGCTCCCAGTAGACCACACACACCTCCATGTGCAATCCAGTATAATCCCTTTACCTTCATTTCTTTCTTTCTGTGAATTTGTACATTTCAGTTTTTTAAGTTTTAGTAGCTTCGTTTTATAACAGTCTTTATTGTTTTTGTCTACTTATGTCTCTGTTGCACTATCCTGTATGCTGCTGGAACAATGCAAATGCGGGATTAATGAAAGATTATCTTATTTTATCTTATCTTGACTTACCCACACTCACACCCCTCACCGATGGTTGTTTGATAAGTCGGAGCGGGTACGTACATGTTTTTTAACATGTACATATCATCATGCACTGTCACTGTCAACATGAATCCTGCATACTGTATATAGTCTACTATACACATATACACACTGAACACAACCATCCTCTCCATGTATATCCCTACAATATTTATTTCTTTGCTCTATTTGTGTTGTTTACAACTTACAAAACAACAATAAACTGGACTGGTCTGACCACACTCAGGCCCTGTACAAGAAGGGCCAAAGCCGCCTCCACCTGCTGAGGAGGCTGAGGTCCTTCGGTGTGTGCAGGAAACTGCTCCGGACTTTTTATGACACTGTGGTAGCTTCGGCTATCCTCTATGCTGTCTATGCTCTCACCCCCTGGACGAGACTGTGGGGGCCCTGAGCAGCTCCTTCAGCAGCAGACTGTTACATCCATGGTGTAAGAAGGAGCGCTACCGCAGGTCGTTCATTCTGACTGCTATAAGACTGTTTAACTGCACAATCTGTACATACTTTATATTTTCCGTATATATATTTATTTTTGTCCCCTATATTTTTTATATCTGTATTTATTATTTGTATATTGTTTTTCTTTAAAAAAAAAATACTTCTAATTATTATTGACACAGTGCTGTCTGCTGTGTGTTTCTGCACCTTTCTGTCTTTGCTGCTGTGACGTGTAAATTTCCCAGTTGTGGGATTAATAAAGTCTATCTTAATCTTAATCTTAAAAACACTTGACTTGTTGGTCATTGGTGCTTTTGCTATATATTTACATATACACCTATTTTTCCAAATTCATTGTATGTTCACACATTCTTGGCCAAAATTCTGATACTGACCACAGAGTTTAGCACCGCCCAGCGACACTCGCGACATCCGTTCTCCTTTACGTCCGCAGATAAGATGTATATACCAAACGTCCGGATGCATTTTTCAGACTTCAGTCTATCTTTGAAAAGAAAAACAATACCAAAATGAGTGGACGAGGCAAGGGAGGCAAAGGACTCGGTAAAGGAGGCGCCAAGCGTCACCGTAAAGTGCTCCGTGATAACATCCAGGGGATCACCAAACCCGCCATCCGCCGTCTGGCTCGCCGCGGCGGAGTCAAGCGTATCTCCGGTCTGATCTACGAGGAGACCCGCGGTGTGCTCAAGGTGTTCCTGGAGAACGTCATCCGTGACGCCGTCACCTACACCGAGCACGCCAAGAGGAAGACCGTCACCGCCATGGACGTGGTCTACGCTCTGAAGAGACAGGGGCGCACCCTGTACGGCTTCGGAGGCTAAACCTGATCCTGATCCCCTGATACTGAAACCCAAAGGCTCTTTTAAGAGCCACCCACTTCATCTCAGAGTTTATCCTCTTGTCGTATAAAATGTTTTCTTACCTACTATGTTCTGAATAGCCACCCATGAGTTCTGTATCTGCTTATTTGTATGTCTATGTAGGTTTGTGAGAAGTAGGAATTTGGATACTATAATTGAGACAGTACAGTCACTGTTAGTCTGTATACGATTTAGACTTTTCTTTTCTACAATGCAAATACCCACTTGTTTGAAGGTACAAAACCAAAATAGACAGTGGAAGAGACCATCCTATTAAATGTATTATTTTTGAATAAAGTACTAGTAAAGTAGTATTACTGTAAAGCAACACATCTATTTTCAAAATTCAAAGAATAACTTCTGTTTATCCTCTAACATTATGGACAGTGTTGACAACATACCAACAAAAATATTTTAAATACAGTATATTTAAAAAATATATGATGGCATCACTCACACAAATGTGGATCCTTCATTAGTATTTTTTGTTTCATCTGTTATTGTTTGTTCTTCGTTTCGTAGAATCTAGCATCACTACAGAAGTAATACCAGTGCATAAATTATTTATATCCACACTAAAGCAGCTACTGTCCTATCATCATCAGGGAGAGATGCATTATTATTAGGCCACTTTTCAACGGTAAATAATATATGTTCATTATGTGACTTCTCTGAACTAAAGAGGTCATATGTAGGACTACATTTCCCCATCTCCCCCCAAACTTCTGGCTTTGTTGTAGTAGGTCATGTTGCATCTCATAGTAACACAATATGTACTATCATTACTCAAAAGACAAAAGACTTCATTTCGATCGATCTGCCTACCCCCCAATGATTACATCCATCAGAATGCATTATACAGAAAGTTTGCACTGAAAGAAACCCAACAAGCTCACTTTGATGGACGAATAATACTTTATCAATTACATCATTGAAATAACTGAAAAAAACTGTCCCACAACGTGTTGGTTTACCATTTTTACTGTCAAAATACAATTTTAACTATTTCCAGATGTTGGTCAAAGACCATAAACATTGTGAATGATTTTGTTCACTTGGTAAGATAATAGCACTATTTTTAGAATTTTTACAATCCAAACAATCAATTGATTAATGGTGAAATAAGCAACCCAGGTGCCTGACCCCACCTGCAGGTGGATCACAGATTTCCTGTCTGACAGGAAGCAGCACGTGAAGCTGGGGAAACACGTCTCAAGACTCGCGGACGATCAGCACCGGCTCCCCTCCAGGCTGCGTTCTTTCTCCTCTACTCTTCTCCCTGTACACCAACAGCTGCACCTCCAGTCACCAGTCTGTCAAGCTCCTGAAGTTCACGGTCGACACCACCCTCATCGGACTCATCTCTGGAGAGGATGAGTCTGCCTACAGGTGGGAGATTGACCATCTGGTGACCTGGTGCAACAGCAACAACCTGGAGCTTAACGCTTCAAAGACAGTGGAGATGGTTGTTGACTTTAGGAAGAGCGCAGCCCCACCCGCCCCCATCACCCTGTGTGACTCTCCAGTGGACACTGTGGAGTCCTTCCGTTTCCTGGGCTCCATCATCAGCCAGGACCTCCGGTGGGAGCTGAACATCAGCTCCCTCATCAAGAAAGCCCAACAGAGGATGTACTTCCTGAGGCAGCTGAGGAAGTTTAACCTGACACAAAAAATGCTGGTTCACTTCTACACCATCATAGAGTCCATCCTCACCTCCTCCATCACCGTCTGGTACGCTGCTGCCTCCACCAAGGACAGACGCAGACTGCAGCGTATCATCCGCTCTGCAGAGAGGGTGATCGGCTGCAACCTTCCATCTCTTCAGGACCTGTACTCCTCCAGGACCCTGAGGAGAGCCAGGAAGATCGCTGCCGACCCCTCCCACCCCTCCCACCATCTGTTCGACCCCCTCCCCTCTGGCAGGAGGCTGCGGTCCATCAGGACCAAAACCTCCTGCCACAAAAACAGTTTCTTCCCCTCTGCAGTCAACCTGACAAACTTACATTGACACCCCCCCCCCCCAACACAAACACAAGTTATACGTTATATCAACGTACATCACCCCTGTCCCCCCTGTGTTACATTAACGCACCCACCCCCTACTGGACACTTTACTTTATTTTGGTCACTGCACTGCTTGTTATTGTTATTGTTATTTATCTTATCTTATTTTTATTTCTATTTTTATTCTTATTTTACCTTTTATATTCTACATATTTGTTGTCAAAACAGCACCTTCAGACCATGGAAAATTCCTTGTAATGTATGTTACTGCAATAAACAGTTTCTGATTCTGATCAACTGATTAATCTGTAATGAAAATAATCATTAGTCGCAGTCCAATACAAAATAGTTCAAAATGGCTACATCTAAATACTTCCTCCAACACTGATATTAACACAGTCAACTGTTTAAATCTGTGCTAAAGTGTTTATTGTTTGACCTTCACTTCTTCTCTTGATTTATAATTTGTATTTTTGTTTTCCCATTTTTTCACCTCTTCTTCAATTTCACACAGTTTATTCTGCCAATTATTTTCTCCTCATTCTCTGTTACAAATAGTCAAACGCAGTACTTTAATTTCTTGTTTGATTTGAACATTAATATTACTTCTATCATTCTCCGCCCCGATCCAAACTCCTTCTGTTTTGTCATGATTCACTTCCCATATAGGGAATGTGTAACAGCTGTTTGTGCAGCGCATGCTCAGTCGCGTTTAGAAACTCGGCCAATCCTGTAGGAGTAACAGCACAGTCTCATTTGCATCAAGCGAATACAAGTTAGCCCCCTCAGCGGTTTTTTGGGTCATCTGTTGAAGAAATTCATCCGAATCTAATCATGCCTGACCCAGTGAAAGCACCGAAGAAGGGCTCGAAGAAAGCCGTCTCTAAGACCGTTACCAAGACCGGTAAGAAGAAGAGAAAGACCAGGAGGGAGAGTTATGCTATCTACGTGTACAAGGTCCTGAAGCAGGTCCACCCCGACACCGGTATCTCCTCCAAGGCCATGCTGATCATGAACTCCTTCGTGAGTGACATCTTTGAGCGCATCGCCGGTGAGTCCTCCCGTTTGGCTCACTACAACAAGCGCTCCACCATCACCTCCAGGGAGATCCAGACCGCCGTCCGCCTGCTGCTACCCGGTGAGCTGGCCAAGCACGCCGTGTCCGAGGGGACCAAGGCCGTGACCAAATACACCAGCTCCAAGTAAACCTGCTGTTCATCCCAACAACACAAAGGCTCTTTTAAGAGCCACCCACCACTTCAACTAAGAGCTGCTGTCCTGCTGATTCGTTTAGACTTTAACTTTATTATGTTCTGCTGACTGGTACAGCTATTATTTGTGAAATGCAATTAAATTAATTTATCAATAATCAGATTAAACGTGAAGGGGAACATTTGTAAATATAGTTAATCTCAGATCTCGGAACTACGGAAGCGTGATCACGTAATTTTGAATAATATATTATTACGTTAACTCCACCTAGGAGCAGAGGAGGGAAATGCAGTTCTCCATGTGGCAGGCAGGAGGATAGAACATATCCATATATATATATATATATATATATACACATTTTTTACAATTTTCTTAGCTAGTACAGGCCTAAGTGAGGTGAAGAGTCGGAGCTTCTGTTCAGAGTGACACCAGGTGACTAACCCTCACAGCGGTAGGCTTTATATATAGACTATATCCTGCTTCACCCTTTGCCCCCACATAACAAAACCCAATTGAACCCATGTGACCTGTATAACGCCCGTGCCCCTTCAGCGGATCAATTCAATTTTATTTATAAAGCGCCAAATCACAACAAAAGTCATCTCATGACACTTTAGAAATTCTCCGCGCAGTGTTGCCGCATTCACGTTTTAACAATATAAGTTATAATGTAAAACTTGATAAATTATAAAAGTATAAAGTATATTGTTATAACAATAAACCTATCACGTGATAAGGTTGTATGTCGAAATAACGTGAAAATATCTTGTTAAAACGTGAACAAGATGTTGTTATAACAATAAACTTACCACGTTATAACGTGATACTGGACCGTTTCTTCTGGTGTGGCAGCAATACGCTTCCATACTAAACTTAGACTCGACAGCCAGTGAAGTGACTGTACTAATGAGGAGCGGTGTAGTAAAGTCGCTCAGTTAAACTGCTGAAAACTGCCTTAGCAGCTCTTCGACCACATGACGGCTGTTTCCATTTGTGTTTACTACTCAACTGGAGGAGGAAGACCACTGGTGTATGTACCTCTCCTCGTTAGTATAGTGGACAGTATCTCCGCCTGTCACGCGGAAGACCGGGGTTCGATTCCCCGACGGGGAGTGATTTCCTATTGTAGTCAGTATTCTGAGTTCTTATTATTTCCTATTATAATCAGTGTACTGATTGTATTACACTGACAAAGACAGAGGTTTCCACACAAATTGAAGCTGATTACACTGAGATATCATCATCATCATCATTATTGAACTACAGGACTACAAAATGCTAGTTAGTACAAGTGCTACACGTACAATTTCCCACCCAGGGATCAATAAAATATTTCTGATTCTGCTTCATGTTGTATGTTGTAATTCTATTTGTCTTTATTCATATAAAGCCAGCTGGGACAGATGTGTCATTTTGGATTAAATCAATAAATCTGAAGGTGGATTTTGAACATGTTTCCCCATCTTCCCCCAGTTTCTGAGCTTGCCTGCTATCAAGTTGTTAACAAGACATTTCAGAATCAGAAACTGTAAGTAACATACATTACAAGGAATTTGCTGTGGTCTGAAGGTGCTATTGTTTTGATAACAAATAAGTAGAATATAAAAGGTAAAATAAGAATAAGAATAAAAATAAGATAAGATAAATAACAACAGTGCAGTGACCAGAATAAAGTAAAGTGTCCAGTAGGGGGTGATGTACGTTAAAGTGTCCAGTAGGGGGTGATGTACGTTAAAAGGTAAAATAACAATAAAAATAGAAATAAAAATAAGATAAGATAAATAACAATAACAATAACAAGCAGTGCAGTGACCAAAATAAAGTAAAGTGTCCAGATAAAGTGTCCAGTGGGGGATGGGTGCGTTAATGTAATGCAGGGGGGACAGGGGTGATGTACGTTGATATAACGTATAACTAGTGTTTGTGTTCGGGGGGGGGGTCAATGTAAGTTTGTCAGGTTGACTGCAGAGAGGAAGAAACTGTTTTTGTGGCAGGAGGTTTTGGTCCTGATGGACCGCAGCCTCCTGTCAGACGGGAGGGGGTCGAACAGATGATGTCCGGGGTGGGAGGGGTCGGCAGCGATCTTCCCTGCTCTCCTCAGGGTCCTGGAGGAGTACAGGTCCTGAAGAGATGGGAGGTTGCAGCCGATCACCCTCTCTGCAGAGCGGATGATACGCTGCAGTCTGAGTCTGTCCTTGGTGGAGGCAGCAGCGTACCAGACGGTGATGGAGGAGGTGAGGATGGACTCTATGATGGCAGTGTAGAAGTGAACCAGCATTGTTTGTGGCAGGTTAAACTTCCTCAGCTGCCTCAGGAAGTACATCCTCTGTTGGGCTTTCTTGATGAGGGAGCTGATGTTCAGCTCCCACCGGAGGTCCTGGCTGATGATGGAGGCCAGGAAACGGAAGGACTTTGGACTCCACAGTGTCCACTGGAGAGTCACACAGGGTGATGGGGGCAGGTGGGGCTGCGCTCTTGCTGAAGTCTACAACCATCTCCACTGTCTTTGAAGCGTTAAGCTCCAGGTTGTTGCTGTTGCACCAGGTCACCAGATGGTCAATCTCCCACCTGTAGGCAGACTCATCCTCTCCAGAGATGAGTCCGATGAGGGTGGTGTCGTCCGCGAACTTCAGGAGCTTGACGGACTGGTGACTGGAGGTGCAGCTGTTGGTGTAGAGGGAGAAGAGTAGAGGAGAAAGAACACAGCCTTGAGGGGAGCCGGTGCTGATCGTCCGCGAATCTGAGACGTGTTTCCCCAGCTTCACGTGCTGCTTCCTGTCAGACAGGCACGTTCAGCTGAGAGAGCTTGTCCTGAAGAAGAGCCGGGACGATCGTGTTGAAAGCAGAGCTGAAGTCCACAAACAGGATCCTGGCATAGGATCCTGCAGGTAAAAGTTCAAAGTCACTTATGAATGTTATATTTATTTTACTTTCCATATATATACTATTTAAACACACACATACAAATACCTATAAATATATAACATTTCAAATGTACTGTATTCAGTGAGTGATGGTGAAAAACCACTGATGGGAGTATCAGTTGAAGTTATTTCACAGGTAAAGAGGAAGCGTCTGGAAAATACAATCTATGTCTGTAGCATTTCTCTTTCATTTAAACCAAGTATTTCCATTATTTTGTCCAGCCCCTATACATGTGTTTCTGTAATGTTAATGACCAGAGTGGCCTCTTGTCTTTTGTTATTATTTGAAGAAGTAAATGGACTCCCAATCATTCCTTTCTTGGGACACTTCTTCTGTATACTGAAATGCTAAGTACAACATCAAACAGGCAAAGAAAGCATCACACCAATCCACCTTATAACAACGTACATTCAGTTAATGATAAACCAAATTATTTAACTATGAAATACACAACAACCTCAGACAAAGAGTGTAATCTTTTTTTTATATATATATACCACAATAGAGGCATCAGAAAATGGTTTGATTTCTGAACACAAACACCGATAATATTGGGATTTTATTTTATTTATTTATGTATTTTATACTGTTTTTTCCAGATTTTACTGCTGCTAACAATTTACCTTATGATGTTTAAAGCAGATAATTGTTTCACTAACTCCTCTCAATATATCCAGCAGTTTGGCTGTAAACATGCACAATAAAATAAAATAACTTAAAGTCTGTAAAATCACATTAATTTGAATATCTAACATGTTTAATTAAATTAAAAACAGTCTTTATCAAATCATGTTACAGACAGACAGCAGATCTGAACACAAACTGAAGATGATGAAAGTAATTTTAATAAGTCAGGTCTCTGTACAGCAGAAGAAAGAAATATGACTTCATTTAAATCTTAATTCAGAACATGATGAAGCTATTAAATCGTGCTGTCGGTGCCTTCATGTTAAATTCAACATTTGGAGGAAATTGAAAGTATTTCCCAGCGGATCAATCTGTGACAGGAGTCCGTCTGACCGCCCTGAGTCACCGGCGGCGTCCGTGTGTTTACCTCCACCGAAAACTTCTCAGATTACAACTAAATGAACCACATTACTGCAGCGACTTCAGTTGTATTACATCCTCACACGTCTCTGCCGACCGGAACACCTCCGTCACATTTAATACAGATCACTTTTGGACATTTTTAGAGACGAAATGTGAAGAAAACTCGCCGCGAGCTGTCCAAAGTGACGGCGTCTTTGAGAGGTTTGAAGCCTCCTGGAATTAAATACATGAGTCCTCGCCGCCAAACATGACGTCAGTGTGAAGGGACAGAGGTTTTCTCGCTTATACGATAAAAATGATGGTCTAAAACGTCCCTCTTGTATGACTTTTAGCTCCAAAATGTGGCAGAGAAAACACAAGTGTCGCCACATTTGAGCCGGGCGGCAGAGGGGCTGTGTGGTTGACTCTCCACGGTTCTCATGTGCTTTATATGTCCCGCCTCCTCTCAGCTCGGACACCTTCAGACAAACACAGCAGAGCAGAGACACAGACATGGCAGAAGAAGCTCCAGCAGCGACCCCGGTGAAAGCCCCGGCTAAAGCCCCCAAGAAGAAGGCGCCCCCCCGGCCCAAGAAAGATGGACCCACCCTCCCCAAGCTGATCGTCAGCGCCGTGAGTGAATCCAAGGAGCGGAAGGGGATGTCGCTGCCGGCGATTAAAAAGAGTCTTGGCGGTAAAGGCGTCGACGTGATAAAGTCTAACAAACGCATCAACATCGCGGTGACTAACTTGGTGACCAAAGGAACCCTGAGCCAGACTAAAGGGACCGGGGCCTCCGGCTCATTCAAGCTCGCCAAGAAGGAGTCGAAAGCCGCCGAACCTGCGAAAAAAGTGGTGAAGAAGAAAACCCCCGTGAAAGCCAAGAAGCCCGCTGCCAAGAAAACAGCGGTCAAGAAACCGGCGGCCAAGAAACCCGCAGCTAAGAAACCTGCAGCCAAGAAAGCAGCAGTGAAGAAGTCCCCGAAGAAAGCACCGGCGAAGAAAGCGGTGAAGAAGCCGGCAGCGAAGAAGACTCCTAAGAAGACCCCCGTTAAAAAGCTGAAGACAGTGAAGAAGCCCGCTGTGAAGAAAGCTCCGGCAAAGAAAGTTGCAGCTAAGAAGTCCAAGAAGTGAAGTGGCTCCATAATCCAGCACTCGGTGCACCAAAGGCTCTTTTAAGAGCCACCACAGCCTCCACTAAAGAGCATCTCCTATAATGTTTGTTTTGTTATGTTGGACCCAAACACACTCTCTTGCATCAAATATCATATCTGTAAATGTGGATAAGTGACTTAGTTTATCCTTTCAGTCTTGTTACTAAAGTACATTTCTATGGCATGAAGTAGTTTTAAAAAAATATTATATTATTATAGTAAATATCCATTATTATTATAGATATTAATGTGTGTGTGACTGCAGTGAGAGACCTCAGGACCACTGAGTTCCCGCGACACCCGTCCTCATTTACATCCGCAGATAATGTGTAACGTCTGCCGCTCATCTGAGGCACAGAGTGTACCTTAATCATATCAGACATATAGCACCCTCCTGTTGGAAAGCACTTAACACAAACTGAGCAGGGTGAAACACTTTGCACAATGTCTGATGAATGTAGACTTACTTGGGCATATTGATTAATCTATTCCACAATCTCAACATGTCACCATTATGCCGCACTTCACATGGCTCCCATCACATGTCACTGCATACAGTTGAGAACTGTGTCACATTTTGTTTGCTTAAAATAACCCCAGAACCCTTCACCATCATCTAACATAGGACACAATATTTATACAGCTGTGTATAGGGTTTATAACCAAGATCCCAACATAACTTAACCTTATAAAGAACAGCTCCCAGTGCCCTACCTGCGGAGTCTGATGGGGAGACCTGTCCGTTCACTACGGCTCTTTTTGTCTATCAAACGCAAACACGTGCCAAAATCATTGAAACACAAGCAAAATAGCCACATGTATAATATATATAAATCTTATTAAGCCGTGGCTCTCACTCAAGGGGTGTATGCAGAATGAAGGAGTTTACTCAGAGAGACTCGGAGTAGGACGTTAACCTGGTTCTTATGAGGTCATGTGTAGGACTAAACTTCCCATCTTCTAGCTTTGTTGTTCAGGAGGTCGTGTTGCATCCCATAATAACACAATAGGTTCTATGAATACTCTGATTTCATATCAGTACTATTGATACCCGCCCACCGAGTGATTGCATCCATCAGAATACATTATATAGAGAGACTGCAAGCACTGAAATATGTGTCTCAGTGTTTATCGTTTGATCTTCATTCACTTCCCATAGAGGGACGTTTAACAGTTGTTTGTACAGCGCATGCTCAGTCGCGTTTAGAAACTCAGCCAATCCTGTAGGAGGAACAGCACAGTCTCTTTTGCATCAAGCGCATACAAATTAGCCCTCTCAACGCGTCTGCAGTCATCCGTTGAAGACGTTCATACGAAATTCATCATGCCTGAGCCAGTGAAAGCACCGAAGAAGGGCTCAAAGAAAGCCGTCTCTAAGACCGTCACCAAGACTGGCAAGAAGAAGAGAAAGACCAGGAGGGAGAGCTATGCTATCTACGTGTATAAGGTACTGAAGCAGGTTCACCCCGACACCGGTATTTCCTCTAAGGCCATGCTGATCATGAACTCCTTCGTGAGCGACATCTTCGAGCGCATCGCCGGTGAGTCCTCTCGTCTGGCTCAATACAACAAGCGCTCCACTATCACCTCCAGGGAGATCCAGACCGCCGTCCGTCTGCTGCTGCCCGGTGAGCTGGCCAAGCACGCCGTGTCCGAGGGGACCAAGGCCGTGACCAAGTACACCAGCTCCAAGTAAACCCGCTGTTAATCCCAACAACACAAAGGCTCTTTTAAGAGTCCCCCACCACTTCAACTAAGAGCTCTGTTCCTCCTTATTCATTCAATATTACATTAAACTAATGTTTAGCATATTATATTAACAAGTAAAACTCAAACTTACCGGCAGTAACGTTGTTCAGGGAGATAATCATTGTACTAACAAGTAGCGGTGTAGTAAAGTCCTAACTTGATATGGATTTCTGTGTACATATGAACTATCAACCATTTCATGTAATAAAAAATATTAAATTATATCCATTTGACATCAATGACGTTGTTGGGGTGGAGCTGGACTCTCTAATGGTGGCAGAGAGGAGGATGCTGTCCATGCTCACATCCTCTCCATGATGTGCTGGTCAGGCACACAAGCTATATATATGTAGATATACAGGCGCATCTCAAAGAATTAGAATATTGCGGAAAAGTTGATTTATTTCAGTAATTCAATTCAAAAAGTGAAACTCATATTACATAGATTAATTACACACAGAGTGAAATATTTCAAGCCTTTATTTCTTTTAATTTTGATGATTATGGCTTACAGCTAATGAAAACCCAAAATTCAGTATCTCAGAAAATCAGAATATTGTGAAAAAGTTCAATCTCAAACTCACGGTGTCACACTCTAATCAGCTAATTAACTCAAAACACCTGCAAATGTTTCCTGAGCCTTTAAATGGTCTCAGTCTGGTTCAGTCGGCTACACAATCATGAGGAAGACTTCTGACTTTGCAGTCATTGACTCAAGGATGGTAAGCCACGAAAGGTCATTGCTAAAGAAGCTGGCTGTTCACAGAGTGCTGTATCCAAGCATATTCATGGAAAGTTGAGTGGAAGGAGAAAGTGTGGTAGAAAAAGGGGGTGTGTGGGTGGGTGTGTGTGGTACATATATATAAAATCATATTTGTACTTCTCCCAGTGGACCCTGGCCTCTCAGAAAGCAGACTGCTCTGAGACATGGTGAAACTACACCCCCTGCAGTCCAAAGTCAACATCAACAGCAGCACTACTGCAGAGGAGATTTTATTTACAGGGGTCACATGCAATCATACAAGGTACAATCACAGCGACATGTAATATAAAGCATTACTGAGGTAGTGCGGTAAGCATATTGCTTCACTTCCCGTTTCTTTGTCACTGTAGCGTGTGTTTGTCTGCTCTAAGCTCAAACAAGTTAAATTTGTTTATAGATGTCATTACATCGGCTAATCATCCGCTAACCACTTAAACGTACACTAGTTCTGCTGAACACGGATAGTTCTCTACATCTTTTAGCGACTTTTTCGCTAATCTCACAGTTGTTTACACACTGTTCTGTCTGTTACATTAGCTTAGCAGCTAATGGCTTCTCTCACTGCTTCTCACAATAAATGCAGTTTATTTAGCGTCTATGAGTATAAATAAGCCTAAATCCCAATTTGGTAAATCTGTTATTGGGCATATTGATAAATCTATTCCACAATCTCAACATGTCACCATTATGCCGCACTTCACATGGCTCCCAGCCCATGTCACTGCATACAGTTTTGGGGCCATTTTATGCACACCCAGAAAACAGCGCATCTCATTATTGGATTCAATTAGCTTCTGTCAGAGGGTACAGAAACCAAATCACACCCATGTTCTGACATATGGACTTGAAATTGAACATCTAATTGTCTTTTCACAGAATCCTTTGTTATCGGACCATTATTTAATGACTTTTGAATTCCTATTACCGGACTACACGCCATTAGGCAAAAAAGCCTACACCAGATATCTATCCGATAGTGCTGTAGCTATTGCTTGTTAGAAAACACTCTGCAATTATCTGATGTTGAACTCGCACCAGACAGAAGTTATTGTTCTTGGCCCTGAACACCTCAGAAACACAGTATCTACGGATATTGTTGCTCTAGGTAGCATTGCTCTGGCCTCCAGTGCCACCGTGAGGAATCTTGGAGTTGTCTTTGATCAGGAAATGTCCTTTAGCTATCACGTAAAACAAACTCAGGAAAATCCTGTGTCAAACAGATGCAGAATAATGAGTCCATGCCCCAATATGTCCCGGAAGACTCACCAGTTGATCCAGAATGCTGCAGCACGTGTACTGACAGGAACCAGGAACAGAGATCATATTTCTCCTGTATTAGCTTCTCTGCACTGGCTCCCTGTAAAATCCAGAGTTTAAAATCCTTCTCCTGACCTACAAAGCTCTCACTGGTCAGGCACCATCATATCTTAAAGAGCTCATAGTACCCTATTACCCCACTAGAGCACAGCATACCCCTCGTTTTCAATTTTAAAACAAAATGGTAAAATGAACCTCGAGAGAATTATATAAATAAATAAAAGGTTGTTATGTTACCTGACTATTAATGAGGGGTATTAGAACACATCTCTTAAATAAATTTTTTTATTTATTTATCTATTTTAATATTATTAACTATAGTAACATCTATGGTGTTACGGGTCAATTTTGACCCATATATATTTACTTCAAGAAAAAGGCAAAAAAAGGGGCATTTTCCACGGAAAGGGACAAAACGTTCATCTACTGTCACCTCTGGCCTCGGGTTGAACATCAGTGGAAGGAGCTGCACCCATCTCTCCCTGACATCCCTGACGGGAGCAAGCTTGTCAGATTTTGCTCTAGTATCTCTGTTGTCAAATCTGAGGACTCTTGATATCATTCGAAAGGTCTGAAGTGACATTGTTGCCCGGAAAATATTCCTGCCTGTCAATGCGTCCCAGAGACTATCAGTGGCCCCATTGCTGGATCTGTACACTCCAGCAAGAAGAAGAACACCAATATAAGCATCCAGGTATTCCTCATCAATGTCATTCCACATGTCGCCGTGGACTTTTTTCCTTCAAGGTTTGTCATAGCAATGATGACTTTTTTTTAGTGACAATGGCATAAACAGATCAAAACATGTCTTGATCCCAGGGGTCATTTTGATGACCTTTGCAGCAGCTGCCCTGCCATGTATGTCAGGAGGTACTGAGCTCCAACAGATGTTACCACTTTTGGATTTGAATGTCCTCCTCATCAGATGTGTCTGTGTCTTCTGGTTGACACTCCACATCGTCTTCCTCCTCAGAGACCTTCTCATCTGTATTGCTATGCTGCTCTGTGTCCTCTGCCTCATTTTCAGTAAAGATATGATCCAGAGCTTGGCTTACTGTAAATCTTCTTCTCATTTTTGCATGTTGCAAACTGGAGATGTGTACTCTGCAAGTCACCAACTCTAAAGTGAATTGGCCTGGAAATGTCCGTCTTTGTTTGTTTTGTTTGTTCAGGGAAGGAGACAAACAGGTAAAGAGAGAAGCCCCAAACTAAAGCTCAGGTGGTTGGGAGAGGAGCTGGCTGTGGGCTGTTGGCTGATAGTGTGTTTATGATTTCAGTTTTGGCACTAATCATTGTTTTATAATCTTATATTATAACTGGGTCGAAACCGACCCTAACAACACAAAGGTCATAATTTTCACCAGAGCATTTTATCATTTAGTGAAATAGATTTTTTTAATTTAATTTTGTTTTAATAGAAGTTCCTGACAAAGTCAAAAAGCCTTGATGCAATAAACAAATTTATGTGGTACTTTTATACATTTAAAACCTAAAAACGGGTCGGTGCCGACCCTAACACAAGAGGAAGGTTAAAACTTTGCTTTTTGATCAGGCTTATAGTTAAGGGCTGGCTCAGGCCTGCCTGGATCAGCCCCTAGTTATGTTGCTATAGGCCTAGACTGCTGGTGGACTTCCCATGATGCACTGAGCTTTCCTCCTCTCCCTCTCCATCTTTACACATTCATCTCCCTCCAATGCATGTTACTAACTTTATATCTTCCCCGGAGTTTCTTTGTGCTTTCTCGTCTCGCAGGTTCCTGTGGATCGTGGTCCTGGTACGCCTGGCTGCTGCTGCCATGGGCCTGCCTGACTCTCATCACTACAGTTATTATGTTTAGTCGTAGTTCTGTTACTATTAAAGCTGTTATTGATACATCTGTGTCTGTCTGTCTGTCTGTCTGTCTGTCTTTCTTTCTCTTTCTCTTTCTCTTTCTCTCTCTCTCTCTCTCTCTCTCTCTCTGAGAGAGATGATGAGATGACTTTTGTTGTGATTTGGCGCAATATAAATAAATCAAAATTATCTTTATAAACTTTGTAATTAGCTTTTGTGATCTCTATTGTCATTTTTTATTTAGTTTTAATTATTGTCTCTCTCAGACTTCACCATTACACAAGATCGACAACTTCCTGAGGCCCCCAACTAAAAGGGGCCCTAACAGCTAAATAGTCATGATGTTTAGATATGAAACATATACAATGATGTTACTATTCTAACTCAAATATACCCTCCAATAATTTACAAAATCAACATCAGTAGTGGAAAGAGTTTATGCTAGTACTGTGGTACTTCAATTTCAGAGGGAAACTTTGTACTTTTTTCGACTACATTTATGTGTCAGTTTGTTACTTTATAGATTGCAGTTGTTATATTATAGTGTGTATATAAAGCATCAATGACGCCGTTCTGTACAGCGTGCAGAATTTATATTGACAAAATAACATGTTTAATGTCAGAGTGGGAGAGGAGTGTGATTGTTGTATATGCCGAAGGTTTTAGCTGCAGCCAAACCTGTTTACATCAGAGTGTGATGTTCTGTCAAAATGTTAGTTTATAAAACCTCAACCACATCATTCAACTTGATCAGTGTGGTCTGGACATGTTCATACATATTGATTTAAAGTTAATGAAATTAGTATCATATATTAGTATAAAACTACCTCAACTAATATGAAATGTGATTTATTATTTAACATTAAAAAAACCCCACAAATACATGTTAACAGGAGCAGGAGAGGAAGAAGCTCTTTAGTTCAGAGTGAGGTGGCTCTTAAAAGAGCCGTTGTGTTGTTGTAAACAGGTCTGGGGTCAGTTTAAGCCCTCTCTCCGCGGATGCGGCGGGCCAGCTGGATGTCCTTGGGCATATGTATTATATTAAATAAATGTGTTGCTTAGATGTATTCTTATGGCATGTTTGACTGAATGTTAGTCTTATTCTGTCAACTGCAACCGCTGTGTTTCAGACGGACTTGGGAGCAAATAAAACATGAATACAAAAACATGATTCAAATCGGCGAGTAGGCTTACTTTCATATCTTATAAGACAAGTACATGGCTTGAGTGCTTCAGTCAGTCTCTGCTGGAGGATGATATCAGTATATAAAAGCACAATGAAACATACACATAAGTCATTCCCTCCGACCAGAACCTATATTGTCATATAAAACACCGTCAGTGAAAGCCAAAGGTCTTTGTCGGCCTCTGAACACCCCCCTTATGAGACCCTCTCATAATCGGCGCCCTTACCAACTGTTAGCAATACCATCATCTTACATGTAGTTTCTTACAATGAGGGAATCATATTTAAATGTGTCCCCTTGAGCAGTGAGCAGAAGTCTAGATGTACAGGTATCTGATCGATTTCACTTTGATCCTCTGTGTTGCTTCTGTGTGTACCATGACAGACTAACCACATGACAGTCGGTGCAACTGTGATGTCAGTTCAACACCTCAGACAGCAACGGCATGAGAATATCGTAAGACATCTGAACTAACATCAAATTAGTGATTATTGATAATAAGTTTTTCAACTTCAACATGAACATAGTATGATTAAAATGAGCAATTTAACAGCAGCAGAGGAAGAAGCGCTTTAGTTCAGAGTGAGGTGGCTCTTAAAAGAGCCTTTGTGTTGTTGTAAACAGGTCTGGGGTCAGTTTAAGCCCTCTCTCCGCGGATGCGGCGGGCCAGCTGGATGTCCTTGGGCATGATGGTGACCCTCTTGGCGTGGATGGCGCACAGGTTGGTGTCCTCGAACAGACCGACCAGGTAAGCCTCGCTGGCCTCCTGCAGAGCCATGACGGCGGAGCTCTGGAAGCGCAGGTCGGTCTTGAAGTCCTGAGCGATCTCCCTCACCAGGCGCTGGAAGGGCAGCTTGCGGATCAGCAGCTCGGTGGACTTCTGGTAGCGGCGGATCTCTCTGAGAGCCACGGTACCGGGCCTGTAACGGTGGGGCTTCTTCACTCCGCCGGTAGCCGGGGCGCTCTTACGGGCGGCCTTGGTCGCCAGCTGCTTCCTGGGGGCTTTGCCTCCGGTGGATTTACGGGCAGTCTGCTTGGTTCTGGCCATTGTAGTTTATCGGTTTTCTCTGTGTTCACAGCGAAAGAAGGAATCCTGTCAGACAGCGAACAGCGGCTTTATAAAGGAACTGCCGGAGCGACGTCAGCTCTGATTGGTCCTGGTCAGGATGAGCGCGAGCTGTAGCTCATCAACTATTGGAGAAAAGAAAGTTCAAACTAACCAATCCTCCACAGCGGCTGCTAACGGCCTCTGAAGAAAAGAAAGAAGCAAAGAAATCAAAAGCCTTTGGAAGACTAAAGTGTAAATTACATTAAAATAGTTTTCCAATACTTTGAGTTTAGATAACAAATAAGTAATGTATTTTAGTCTACATAGCCTGTATATTATGAACTATACACTCTTAATCTACAGCTTCATCTACCTTTAGTATTCATTAACAAACATAAATGAATGTTGTAGATGGTCAGTGTGGAGCACGTTTTAACTATACTGTATTAATGCTTATTTGTCTTTACAAGATTTTGTTCAATAATCCCCTCTGAAATACTATTGACAGTATGTATTTAGTTACTTTCCTAAAGTGTGCAAAAAAACACAACGTTGGTTACGTATTGTAACCCCAGATTTAATATCAGAATCAGAAATCAGAAATGCTTTATCCCAGGGGGGAAATTACACATGTTACAGGTGCTCCTATTCAAGAATAGAAAAGTAGATATAAAATATATACATTTACAATATTTAAGTGAAAAATATACAATAACAATGGATAAGTATGTATGTATGTATGTATACATATACATGTATATATGTATATGTACATGTTTTTTTATTTTTTGAGCGGCTCCAGGACGAGTGTCTCCAGGCAGGTCCCACAGTGTCAAATCTATTGATAAACAGATTCAGTTCGTTGGCCCGGTACACGCTGCCTTCAACGCCTCTGTTGTTGGTCGGCCTGAAACCAGTGATGGTCCTCATTCCACTCCAGACATCTCTGATGTTGTTCTGCTGGAGTTTCCACTCCTGTACTTCTCCTTGGCCTCCCTGATCTTCACCTTCAGTTCCCCCTGGATTCTCACCTCCTCCCTGTTGCCAGCTCTGAAGGCCCTCTTCTTTTCATTCAGGATGGCCCTGATGTCCTTTGTCACCCATGGCTTGTTGTTTGAATAACAATGGACAGTCCTTGCTGGGACAGTGGAGTCCACACAGAAGTTGATGTAGTCTGTGATGCACTCTGTGAGCCCATCAATGTCCTCTCCATGCGACTCACAGAGCGCCGGCCAGTCAGTCACCTCAAAACATCCCTGAAGTGTCTCATAAGCCTCCTCCGGCCATCTCCTCACTGTCCTCGTGGTTGCAGTCTGGCTCTTCACCTGAGGTACATAACAGGGGTTGAGGTGCACTAGAGGGGGGAGGAGCTGTATGCATCCTTCACATTAGCATACAGCAAGTCCAGGGTCCTCTCCTCTTTAGTAGTACAACTCACATACTGAGCGAAGAAGGAAGGAGTGAAGTGTCTTAGCCATGGTGATGTGGTTGAAGTCACCCGAGATGGCAATGAATGCATTCGGGTGTTGAGTCTGGAGACGGGCCGTGGAGGAGTGAATGATGTTACACGCCGGGTTGGCAGAGGGAGGGATGTAAACATTCACAACAAAGGCATGTGAAAACTCAGATAGTACGGTCTGAGTCCAACCGCAAACAGTTCGATGTCCGGGCAACAGACACAATCCTTGATGGTGATGTGGGAGGGATTGCACGTCTTTGTCACGTTGAGTCTGTAGATGGGTCTGCTCGCACCATGTGACTAAATTGTCCACAGCAGCCCTGTACTCCTCCTCATCACCCTTACTGATAGCTGGATGTATCGTTAAGGGTGATTAGGATGAGTACAAGACTGCTGTCCTAGTCTTAGCCCTCTAAGAGCTGACGCTATTTGGTTTAACCCCGCATGCATGAAGTCCATCCTGTCTGTCCTCAGAATCAGTTTCAACCCCCAACCTACAACCCCTATTGTAAATGTGTATATTTTTTATTTCTTATTTTTGTACATACTCTCATTTCTAAATGTATGCTACTTTCTACTCTTGAATGGGAGCACCAGTACTGTATCATTTACCCCCCGCAGATCAATAGTATTTCTGATACAGATGAAACAAACACATAACACACTTTTTATCACATGTGGAGCACTACTTCACATTCACAGAAGAGAGAATGAACAAAATTACAATATGTATTCTCATGTTATGTATGCATTTACTGTGTCATAATTCAATGACTTCATGATTTGTTCCCCAAGTATGTTTGGTACACAATTTATTTAAGGTAATGATTGTCTTTGTGAGTGGTGGAAACAACACCAGAATGAATAATATGAATAATAAATGTGGCACAATACACATTCTGCAGCAAAGTGAACCAAATAAATAATATAAGTGCTGTAAACAAAAGTTGTCCTGAGCAGAGGACATGTTGACAGTGAGCAGCTCTGACAGGAAGTCTGGCTGAACGGCACCATCAGCCTCAGCCATCATCAGTGTGTTTGCTGCCGCCAGAAGAACTTGAGTTTATTACAAACTGATGATCAACAGATGGTTGTTTTTACTTTGAGTCTCTGAACAAACATGTGGCTCAGCTGGAAAACGGCTTTTGACGGAGCTCTGATGCTTTTTAAAACCTTTTAGGAGAGAAATGAGAGGGGAAAGTGGCGGCCACGGCGGTGAATATGTGAAGTTTGGAGGCTCCACAAACAAAGTGCAGAGCGCATCAGAGCTCAACATGACTTCAATATGAAGAGACACGAGTCCGCTACCGGCTGCCTCCACTGTCAGCCCGCAGACCTGCTCCCACATGTAGTCTGGACTCTTTTATCGGTGCACAGAAAACACAAGTGGCGGCATCCAGACTGCACCGAGGGGCAGGAGCCGGGCTGAGTCTCCACGGTTCTCATGGTGTGTTTAAGTGCAGCCTCCTGCTCGGAACTCTCCAACACTCAGACTCTCGTGTTATCGTGAGGAGGAACTCAACTACAACAAGACAATGGCAGAAGTAGCTCCAGCTCCGGCCGCCGCCCCGGCCAAAGCAGCCAAGAAGAAGGTATCCAAGCCGAAGAAGACCGGCCCCAGCGTCGGCGAGCTCATCGTTAAAGCTGTGGCCGCGTCCAAGGAGCGGAGCGGCGTGTCCGCGGCCGCCCTCAAGAAGGCTCTGGCTGCCGGAGGCTACGATGTGGACAAGAACAGGGCCCGCGTCAAGACCGCGATCAAGAGCCTGGTGATCAAGGGGACTCTTGTCCAGACCAAAGGGACAGGGGCCTCCGGCTCGTTCAAGATGAACAAGACGGCGGACACCAAGGCCAAGAAGCCCGCAGCAGCCAAGAAAGCCGCTCCTAAAGCCAAGAAGCCCGCAGCAGCCAAGAAGCCCGCAGCGGCCAAAAAGCCCAAGACAGCGGCAGCCAAGAAGCCAGCAGCCGCTAAGAAGTCTCCGAAGAAGGTGAAGAAACCCGCAGCGGCCAAGAAAACAGCCAAGAGCCCCAAGAAGGTCACCAAGAGCCCCAAGAAGGTGGTCAAAAAGGCCCCCGCAGCAAAAAAGACCCCCGCAGCCAAAAAGACCCCCGTAAAGAAGGCTGCCAAGCCCAAAGTGAAGAAGGCAGCACCCAAGAAGAAGTGAGCTGCCATCAGTCTGATGATCAACGTCCCGACAAAAGGCTCTTTTAAGAGCCACCACATCATCCTGAAAGAGCCTGGTCCCACTTATTCTTACTGTTGTCATGAACAGCACAATATTTATAAATATTTATATTACAAATATTTGTAGTGTTAAAGAAGAGGAAGAGTAACACAATCAAGGACATACAACAATGATTCATGTCGATTGGATTAATATTAACCAACATTAAAGGTGTCACATAAAGGAAGAATAAATATACCTCAGGAGAGCAGCAAACTCTTAATGAATAATATGTTTCAGATCCAGTGTGAAGTGAATGTGAGCAGCTGACTGAAACACACTGATGAGCTGCAGACCTCCACAAACATTTAGTCACACAGAGATGCAGAAACACACAGCGCCCTTTCAACAGCACTCTTAATCCGTCACATAATTGATTGATAATAATATGTTAATTATTAATAAAAGACAAAAGTCTTTGCGGATTTGAATGAGTTGATTCCTGCTTTGATTGTTGACGTTGGGAAAAAAACATTCTGAAGTACTTGAAATTATGTCAAAATGTGGCGCATATGGTTTAGTTACAATGATAATAGAAGGCTTGTAATAATTAGTTGTCTCTTTAATCTACATTTGTCTGCAGTTTTTCATGACTGTTGCACTTTAACAGTCGCCAATAGTTTAACACACATTAATAATGATCTTTTATTAATTAAAGTTAAAAAGGACAGGAGCCAGACCCTTCAGCTATCGAGCTCCTCTCCTGTGGAATCGGCTCCCAGTTTGGGTCCAGGAGGCAGACACACTTTCTACTTTTAAGAGTAGGCTTAAAACTTTGCTTTTTGATAACGCTTATAGTTAAGGGCTGGCTCAGGCCTGCCTGAACCAGCCCCCTAGTTATGTTGCTATAGGCCTAGACTGCTGGTGGACTTCCCATGATGCACTGAGCTTTCCTCCTCTCCCTCTCCATCTTTACACATTCATGTCCCTCCAATGCATGTTACTAACTTTATATCTTCCTGGAGTTTCTTTGTGCTTTGTCGTCTTTGCAGGTTCCTGTCTGGCTGCTGCTGCCATGGGCCCGCTTGACACTACAGTTATTCTTTTTAGTCGTAGTTCTGTTACTATTAAAGCTGTTATTGCTATTATTAATCATATTGCAGTTATTATTACAGCTGTAACTATTATCATCAGCCATATTTCCATTATTATTATAATTATAGCTTCTATGGATACTGCTAGTGCTGCCATACATCTGTCTCCCTCCAACCCAACCGGTCAAAGCAGATGACCGCCCACCTAGAGTCTGCAGTCACCAATAGTTTAACACATCCATTAATGATAATTAATTAAGTTAATAAAATAATATTAGGGATTGTATCATCCTACCCCCTTCTAAAGTTTCTAACAAAATAAATGTTACTTGTATTGTATTTTTTCAGGATGGATCAGAGATACATGTATAGAGATGACGCTTAAACTTCTGGAGCAAAGTGGCAAATGTTTCCACCGGCTCTTCTTGTGAGGATTCATATTCTGTTTCTCAAAGTGACCTTTGAGGTTACTCCAGAATCATCTTTGTGCTTTTTGTCAACAGTTGCCCACTGAAGGTAGGAGACACTATCTGTAGCTTTGTAATGGCCTGTGAGTGGATAGCTCTTATTGCTGCACTTGTCACATTCTCCATACATACATTGCTTGCTTGTGATGTCACACGTGATGGCTTCTGTCAGGCTCTCCAAATTGAATGTGTCAATGATGTGCATCTGATGAAGTTTTTTTTAGCAATGAAGCCAAGATTTTCATGTTGTTTGCACATACATGTTTCACGATCTGCCAATGTTGGGTGCACAACCCAATAGGGACGAAGTGTGCAAAACAGTGAGTATGACAGCTGGATGTTGGTCTGCTCAGCGAGGAACCTCAAATGCAGGTTCTTCACTGAATCCAGAAGTAGTCTTTTCTGCATTTTCTTTTTTCCTTTTGTGACCGTTTGCTTTTTTCCAGTAGTGATCCTGCTCACATCGTCACGTACAAAAAATGACTTAACCTTTTCTCTTAGTCTCGCACCAATTCCAGTGTATTCCTTCCTCTTGTAGTCGCAGACATTTTCATTTCCCAGGTTCTTCCATCTTCTCCTTGAAAATCCAAGTACCTCCTGTGCCAATTTCTGCAGCCTGTACTTCTTCGGGATTTTGCTGGTGATTACTGCCGCAATGAGTTGTCTGTGTCTCTCTCTCTTTGATTTTTTGTACTTCGTACGCACTTCCTCAGCTACTGCTGTATGGAACAGCAGGGTTCTTCTTAGGGATGTCTGCGAAGCTTCCCTAGGTATTTTGTTGACTTTGGCTCTTGGAGATGGACGAGCCATTTTCAATCGTTGAAGCCGTTTCCTGTATTTTTCTGTTTTCTGTTCTGCTCTTCTCAACTTTTCTTCTAGTTCCTCTTGGTTCCTTTTTGATTTTTTTTGGGCAGCCCATTTTCTTCTTCTCCCAGTATCACTCTGCCTAAAAGAAACATATAAGCATTCATTTTGTTCCATAACAATTTCACCTGGAGCAAAATGGGCATTAGCAGCCTTTACCATTTTGTGCTTACACTAACTTACATTCCTCAATAACCTTATTGTATATTGTCCTTGAAGTCCCAGGTTGAGAGCTGGAGCTAGATTCTGGATATTCTGCCCTAAAAGGGATTTCTGGTGTGACTGGAGGTTCAGGGGTGATTGGAGGGGTTAATAACCCTTCAGGTAACTTTCTCCTGGCTTTACTCTTCTCATGAGCCTCTCTCCGCTTTTTCTCAGGAGTACAAGCTAGCTTTTTAGCTAGCTGTTACTGCTGACCAAGAGGACACACTTACTTATGTAAAAAGTAAAGAAAAAAAAGAGAAAAAATTGTCTTATCCTGATAATATGCATAACAGGGTTGCATGAGGTAGAGTGAGACATTCAATCAAGGCTAACAATGTTATAAAAATATGAAAAATAAAAAAGAGGACATACCTTTGCTCTGTCCATTCTTTTGGAAAACTGTTTGATGATGTCAATTCCAGCGTATCGTGTGATTCGCTGCTTTCTTCTTCTTCTACCATGCTAAAAAGGTTATGGTAACAGGGTTGCGTGCATGTTGTGGGACACATGTTCCATAAATAATAATTATTTGAAATATTATGTTTATTAAAAAAAAATCCCACAGTAACAAGAAACAGCAATGAAACAAATACCAAAAAAATGATTTAAATTTAATTTTGACTGTTTTATTTGAGATTCAATTTGGTCATCAGGGGGGTGGGTCAAGAGAAAAATGGCAGTTTCGGGATACTCCAGACTTATTTGGTAGTTTTAAAACTATTTTCAAGCATCTTTCTCCTAGATTTGGTCTCAGGGCAAGTAAATTTACACAGAAACTGCGTATTTTAGTATTTTGTATATGGACTATTTAAAATTTGGTGGGTGGGACGTAAAATGTCCTCCAATTCTGGAATGACCCACGTTACACATTTGCACCCATAGGTTAGTGTCAAAGTAATCCAAAAGAAATTATAGACATTATACAAAAATGACCAAAAAGTTGTTATTAATAAAAGGAAGTCGCTCTTTAATCAGAAGTGTGTGGCTCTTAAAAGAGCCGTTGTTTTGTTTGTTGTCAGCCTGTTTTGGATGTTTACTTCTTGGCGGGCTTCTCGGTCTTCTTGGGCAGCAGGACCGCCTGGATGTTGGGCAGCACGCCGCCCTGAGCGATGGTGACTCCGCCCAGCAGCTTGTTGAGCTCCTCGTCGTTGCGGACGGCCAGCTGCAGGTGACGGGGGATGATCCTGGTCTTCTTGTTGTCGCGGGCAGCGTTCCCGGCCAACTCCAGGATCTCAGCGGTCAGGTACTCCAGCACCGCCGCCAGATAGACGGGGGCTCCGGCACCGACACGCTGAGCATAGTTACCCTTCCTGAGCAGCCTGTGAACACGGCCGACCGGGAACTGAAGCCCGGCACGAGAGGAGCGGGTCTTGGCCTTAGCTCTGGCTTTTCCTCCGGTTTTGCCTCGTCCACTCATCGTTAAATCTGCTCTTTAGAGACGGTACTCAAAGAAACTGTGTCTCCGACAGCCCAAACCCCTTTTTATACATCCGCGGAGCGCGCGGGGAGGTTCTTCAAGACCAACCAGAAAAGGGGCTTCCAGCAGAGCAGCAGAGGGCGGCCCGCTCTGAACTTTGGCGGAAGTTTTGAACGGATTTCTCGCCAATAAGCAGCTGAGATTCAGGCGGTGGGTTGCTCCTCTGGGCGGTGCTGAGCTCCAGGAGGAGCCCCTCACCAATCAGGATCCGGAGGTCTGAAGAAGCGTCACCGGTTCACAGTTTAAGAGCAGCGAGTCTCCTCTCTTTACTACACTCTTCTCCCGATCAGAGAAACACGATACGATGGCAAGAACCAAGCAGACTGCCCGTAAATCCACCGGAGGCAAAGCCCCCAGGAAGCAGCTGGCGACCAAGGCCGCCCGTAAGAGCGCCCCGGCCACCGGCGGAGTGAAGAAGCCTCACCGTTACAGGCCCGGTACCGTGGCTCTGAGAGAGATCCGCCGCTACCAGAAGTCCACCGAGCTGCTGATCCGCAAGCTGCCCTTCCAGCGCCTGGTGAGGGAGATCGCTCAGGACTTCAAGACCGACCTGCGCTTCCAGAGCTCCGCCGTCATGGCTCTGCAGGAGGCTAGCGAGGCTTACCTGGTCGGTCTGTTCGAGGACACCAACCTGTGCGCCATCCACGCCAAGAGGGTCACCATCATGCCCAAGGACATCCAGCTGGCCCGCCGCATCCGCGGAGAGAGGGCTTAAACTGACCCCAGACCCGTTTACAACAACAACACAAAGGCTCTTTTAAGAGCCACCTCACTCTGAACTAAAGAGCTTCTTCCTTTGCTGCTCCTGTTAACATGTATTTTTTTTATTTTACTGACACTAATTTCATTTTAACCATAAAACAACAGGTTGATGTGCACATATTTAAACGGTTCAGACCACTCTGCGATTTTTCTTTTTTGTGAATGAGCTTTAACATTTTGACAGAACATCAGGCTCTGATGTTAACCGGTTTGGCTGCAGTCACACCCCTCACCTTCTCTGACATGCTATTTTAACATGTACATATCATCATGCACTGTCACTGTCAATATAGTTCAGCACACTGTACTAAACATAATCAGACTTCATTGATTTTTCAATCATTAACTTAGTGATTTGATGTTCGTTCAGATATATTATTCTGATATTCACAACAAGCTTTCTGAGTAAAATCTCATGTAAATGGAACAATTTCTAGCATTTCTTCCCTCCGTCAGTGCATTACTTCATCCTCTGGTGACTCACTGTTCGTTAATGTTAATGTTTAAATACAAAAGATTCAGAGGCTATTGCATGGTGGTCTTCTTTCATGTCAGTTTGTGCACATATTTAACAGGTTCAGACACGAAACTCAGACCGCACTGATCAACAAACTTTACTAAACCACATACTACAGAATACTATTTTCAGACGTGATCATTCATGATTTTTTTTAAATGAGCTGTGATTAAATAAACTTCAGCAGCATCACAGTTGCACCGACTGTGTTCAAGTTCAAACTTCACTTGGTGAAAACATCAGTGTTTATGAAATCTGTCATCACAGAAACTAGTTCTTTCATTGAGGTCAGTTTTTGTCTAAATATTTACAGTCAGCAGCTACTAGATGTAACAGCTTCTTAGCTGATAACCAACTGAACAATCTGCCTGCTTCAAGGCTAAAAACACAACATGTGTTTAGACAGCTCATTGCAAATACATGTCAGGCTCCACACACTTGATCTTTAGGATGACGTGGACATTTGGATGAGTCAATATTCTTCCTCCATCCAACCAAAAGATAATCCAACTAAGCAAACAGAGTGTGAGATTAATTTGGGGCACAATTTAAGAACGATTTAAGAAGATCTCTGGACATTGAAGAGGTGAGGAGAGACACCAGGACACTGGAGACAGAGACTGGGTAAACCAACTGAACCTGTTTTTCAACAGATTCGATTCTGCCCAGTCTCCCTCCCCCACCTATCCTGCCCCCTCTTCACACCTCCCCAAGCTGCCCTCCACTCCACACCCCTGCTCGTCACCCCCCACCCCCCTCTCCTTAACAGTGGACCAGGTGAGAAGGGAGCTGAGATTCATCAAGGTGAGAAAGGCCTCGGGGCCGGACGGAATCAGCCCCAGACTGCTCAAGGACTGTGCAGACCAGCTCTGTGGGGTGGTCATGCACATGTTCAATATGAGCCTCGGTCTGGAGAAAGTCCCGGCCCTGTGGAAGACTTCCTGCGTGGTCCGGGTACCCAAAACGGCGCACCCCAGGGAACTCAACCACTACAGGCCTGTCGACCTGACCTCTCACCTTATGAAGACCATGGAGAGGATCATCCTCAAACACCTGAGACCCCTGGTGAGCACATCGCTGGACCCCCTCCAGTTTGCTTACCGTCCCGGAATCAGGACGCTGTCATCTACCTACTACACAGATCCCTTTCCCACCTGGAAAACACTGGAAGCACTGTGAGGATCATTTTCTTTGACTTCTCCAGTGCCTTCAACACCATCCAGCCAGCACTGCTGAGGGTGAAGTTGGAGGGAGCGTGAGTGGACCGTCACCTGGCTTCATGGACAATCGACTACCTCACCAACAGACCACAGTATGTGAGGCTCCAGGACTGAGGTCTGATGTGGTGGTCTGCAGCACGGGGACCCCCAGGGTACGGTTCTCTCTCCGTTCCTCTTCACCCTCTACACTTCGGGCTTCAGACACAACACTGTCAGCTGTCACATCCAGAAGTTCTCTGACGACACTGCCATCGTTGGATGTGTGTCTGAGGGGAACCACCAGGAATACAGGGAGGTCATCAGCGACTTTGTCAGCTGGTGTGAGATCAACCAGCTTCACATCAACGCCAGCAAGACGAAGGAGATGATGATCGATTTCATGAGGAAGTCATCCAGCATCACACCGGTGAACATCCAGGGTTTGGACATTGAGGTGGTGGAGAACTACAAATTCCTGGGTGTTCTCCTGAACAATAAACTGGATTGGTCTGACCACACTCCACCTGCTGAGGAGGCTGAGGTCCTTCGGTGTGTGCAGGAAACTTTATAAAATATATAAAAGTTTAACTGATAACATTGGCACAGAGGTAAAAAAAGAAATAAAGAAAGATTTTTCAAAGATCATTAGAGAACTGTTGAAAGAGAAGATAACCACCTGGTCCACTACAAGCAGGCATCAGGTGCTAAACTGAACCAAATAAAACAGAAGGAGTGTGGATCAGTTCAGAACAACACACAACTGATTTAAATATTCAGGTCAAAAATTAAATTAAAGTCCTCTGTGTTTGGCTCGATGGGAGAGACTTCTGTAACTTAAACTGGACTAAGAAAGAGAGTGGAGTGGAGACATCCATCAAAAACAATCTTGTCTTTAAATAAATGATGTGCCAAACCTATTTAGGGAACAAATCGTGAAGTCACAAAAAGATTCTTAATGTATAAAAACAAACAAAATGGAGGTTTGGGAGCCCATGACATCAACATTCGATTAAAAATTCCTTTTATTAAAAATGTGTCAAATGCACTGAGTAGAGGAGCCGAGTGGACTGGGAATGAATGTCACTGGGGTAAATTGACGTTTTAATATCCAATCAAACATAAAATCAATCATGTTTGGTCTTTATAATGAAACATTTTATGACTCAAAAAGACGTCTGTGTGTTATCAATACTCAAATCTGGAAAACGAGAACAAAAATGATCCTTGAGTAATCCGTGATATCCGGTGACACTGTTTTTAAAAAACATTGTGTCTGACGTCAGGAGAAGAAAAAACATCGACTTAAACTCTAACAGTCCTCTGCCCTGGGACTCCTTGATTATCTAGTTTCTGTTCGTTTTATTGAACATATTGTCTTTTTTTACTCTATTGGTGTCTAATAATTCTATTTATTCTTTTGGTGTTTAACAATATCTATCTTTGTATCTAACACAGCTGTAATAGCCACTACTGCAAGTGTAAGTATACAGATGTTGTTGTTTTTGTTTCTCTATGAGGTAGATTATTGTTGTTAACTGATTACTTCAACCAACATAATATTTCCTATATACATATATATTGTCTACTTGAATAATAAAGTTTTGAGTTTTATTCACAGAAAAATAGACGATGATGACAGTAACCAACAGTCACTCTGTTAGTGTAACAAACACAAAATTACAAAAAAAAATGTTCAAAGAGAAGATAACCACCTGGTGGATGAAGCTGTGCAGCACATTCACAAACAATACTGCATAAAAAACTAAATCATGAACATTACAGCCCAGAAAAAATATATTTCACATATAAACATTGTCTTCATATAAAGAAACAAGGATGCAATTGCAAATGAACCTGTTGGCTGAATTAAATTTAATTATACCAGTAAATAAATAAATCGTCATGTCTAATAAACACCCGTTATAAAACAACATCACAGTAGGAAATATCAAAATATATATATATAAATTAACCTCTCACATGTAGGCTCAGTATGTGCAGGTGACAGCCATCGACATCAACGATACACATTCAGAATACATGACAGTGAGCAAACGCATCAAGGTACACACTGAAGCAACACAGAGGATCAAAGTGAAATCGATCAGATAACTGTACATCTAGACCTCTGCTCACTGCTCAAGGGGGCAAATTTAAAGAGTAAATATTCCCTCATTGTAAGAAATTACATGTAAAATGATGGTATTGCTAACAGTTGGTCAGATTATTCATGCTAACATCAGTGTGGTAGTTGGCTACATAAAAATATACCTGATCTAACATGAATATTACAAAGTAGATTATGCACAATGACGTCTTGGTTTCACTTTATATTATATTTCTGTCCAAGCAGGTATTCGATTAAGATGTTAGAAGATGTAACCTGAAGGTGTTTTTCTGCAGGTTTGATAAACCCACACTCACACCCCTCACCCGCTCCGACCCAGACATTAAACAACCATCTGCACCGTTTATACACCTATTTTTTCCTCATACTTGTGTTCATAACAGTCCTGTCTATTCTTTCACCTTAAATCGGTCAGATTTGTTGATACTGTACTTAGCTGTAGTATCTATTTATGCGTAAGTACATTAAGAGCAATGCAAAGTTCAATTCCTTGTATGTTCACACATTCTTGGCCAATAAAACTTATTCAGACTCTGATTCTGAACGTCAGATGGACCAAAATACCTCAAAACGGGAAAGAAAGCTGCTCAGTGTGGGCGGAGTCAAACGTTTGACTCTGCAGTGACAGGCCGCTCAGGACCACTGAGTTTAGCACCGCCCAGCGACATCCGTTCTCCTTTACGTCCGCAGATAAGATATATATACCAGACGACTGGCTCTGATTCCCAGACTTCAGTCTGTCTTTGAAAGAAAAACAGTATTATAATGAGTGGACGTGGCAAGGGAGGCAAAGGACTCGGTAAAGGAGGCGCCAAGCGTCACCGTAAAGTGCTCCGTGATAACATCCAGGGGATCACCAAACCCGCCATCCGCCGTCTGGCTCGCCGCGGCGGAGTGAAGCGTATCTCCGGTCTGATCTACGAGGAGACCCGCGGTGTGCTCAAGGTGTTCCTGGAGAACGTCATCCGTGACGCCGTCACCTACACCGAGCACGCCAAGAGGAAGACCGTCACCGCCATGGACGTGGTCTATGCTCTGAAGAGACAGGGTCGCACCCTGTACGGCTTCGGAGGTTAAACCTGATCCTGATCCCAAAAACCAAAGGCTCTTTTAAGAGCCACCCACTTCATCTAAGAGTTTATCCGGCTAGCAGTTAAATCTCTTAAATGTATTAACCGATATTGCAATTGAATACTGTGTTCATGTGACTTCAAATATATAATTCCCCACGTTTACCCAAGCGTTACTGTTCAGTAGGCCGTGTTGCGTCCTATAATACATTCTAGGAAAACACCGATTTCATACTCGTACACCGAGTAATCCATCAGAATACATTATACAGACAGACTGCAAGCACTGAACTGTGTTTGAACCGAGTGTTTGATCTACATTCACAGGGCTGTTTAACAGTTGTTTGTGCAGCGCGTGCTCAGTCGCGTTTAACAACTCAGCCAATCGTGTAGGAGGAACAGCACAGCCTCGTTTGTATCAAACGCATATAAATAAACCCTCTCAGAGCGAAACGCGTCATTCGTTGACGGAACTGACACGAAGCTAATCATGCCTGATCCAGTGAAAGCAGCGAAGAAGGGCTCAAAGAAAGCCGTCTCTAAGACCGTCACCAAGACCGGCAAGAAGAAGAGAAAGACCAGGAGGGAGAGCTACGCTATATACGTGTACAAGGTCCTGAAACAAGTCCACCCCGACACCGGTATCTCCTCCAAGGCCATGCTGATCATGAACTCCTTCGTGAGCGACATCTTTGAGCGCATCGCCGGTGAGTCTTCCCGTCTGGCTCACTACAACAAGCGCTCCACCATCACCTCCAGGGAGATCCAGACCGCCGTCCGCCTGCTGCTACCCGGTGAGCTGGCCAAGCACGCCGTGTCCGAGGGGACCAAGGCCGTGACCAAGTACACCAGCTCCAAGTAAACCCGCTGTTCATCCCAACAACACAAAGGCTCTTTTAAGAGCCACCCACCACTTCAACTAAGAGCTCTGTTCTTGCTTATTCACGTAATATCTATCATTTTGTATTATCTAATGATTTATTTGTTCCTTCCTCTTTCTGTGAAAGAGCTGTAGTGTATTCTAAGTCCACAGGATGGCGCTGTTTCTACTGTATATATGAAGTCCTCTGACTGAATTGGCAACTGATGGATTTCTGTATACACGGGAGGCAGGGATTGATACTATTCCTAGTGTGTGTGTGGTCCAAAGGTTAGAAAACAAAGAATTCATCGTTAAGCCATACTATCTCTCTATGCAAACTATGTATATATACACAAATATAATATAGATAGGCAATCAGCCTGTGGCACTGCTGAGGTGTTATGGAAGCCCAGGTTGCTTTGATAGCGGCCTTCAGCTCGTCTTCATTGTTGGGTCTGGTGTCTCTAATCTTCCTCTTGACAATACCTCAGGCGAGTTTGCTGGCCAATCAAGCACAGTAATACCATGGTCACTAAACCAGGTGTTGGGTGGTCAGGGTGTTCTGGGTGATCTCCTGAACAATAAACTGGACTGGTCTGACCACACTCAGGCCCGCTGGACTCCATTGAGGAGGTGGGGGAGAGGAGGATGTTAGCCAAGCTGACATCCATCATGTCACACCTCTCACCTCCTGCACGAGACTGTGGGGGCCCTGAGCAGCTCCTTCAGCAGCAGACTGTTACATCCACGGTGTAAGAAGGAGCGCTACCGCAGGTCGTTCATTCTGACTGCTATAAGACTGTTTAACTGCACAATCTGTACATACTTTATATTTTCCATGTATATATTTATTTTGTCCCCCATATTTTTTTATATCTGTATTTATTATTTGTATATTGTTTCTTTTTTTTATTTTTTATTCTTATTGACACAGTGCTGTCTGCTGTGTGTTTCTGCACCTTTCTGTCTTTGCTGCTGTGACGTGTAAATTTTTTCCGCTGTGGGATTAATAAAAAGTCTAAGTCTATTGGTACATTTCCAAATGAAATGCAAAATTTACTTTCATCTGAAAAGAGGACTTTGGACTACTGAGCAACAGTCCAGGTGAGACGCTTCTGACGTTGTCTCTTGTTCAGGAGTGACACGAGGAATGCGACAGTTGTAGCCCATGTCCTGGATACGTCTGTGCGTGGTGGCTCTTGACTCCAGCCTCAGTCCACTCCTTGTGAATCTCCCCCAAATTCTTGAATGGCCTTTGCTTCACAATCCTCTCAAGGCTGCGGTTATCCCTGTTGCTTGTGCACCTTTTTCTACCACACTTTCTCCTTCCACTCAACTTTCTATGAATATTCTTGGATACAGCACTCTGTGAACAGCCAGCTTCTTTAGCGATGACCTTTCGTGGCTTACCCTCCTTGTGTCAATGACAACTGTCAAGTCAGCAGTCTTCCTCATGATTGTGTAGCCGACTGAACCAGACTGAGACCATTCAAAGGCTCAGGAAACATTTGCAGGTGTTTTGAGTTAATTAGCCGATTGTGTGACACCGTGAGTCTACAATATTTAACTTTTTCACAATATTCTATTTTTCTGAGATACTGAATGTAAGCCATGATTAAACTGGGTTAGGGTCAACCCTGTAATGAATCTATAATAATAATATATCAGTTTCACTTTTTGAATTGAATTATTGAAATAAATTAACTTTTCCTCAATATTCTAATTCATTGAGATGCGCCTGAATACACACACACACACACACACATATATACATATTATATATATATATATATATATATATATATATATATACATATATGTAGACTGGCAGCACAGGCTTTAAGCACCCTGGGGCTGACACCAGCAGAGCCTGCAATTCACAAAATATTACTGGGTATTTGTCACATGCAATCATCATCAAACAAGGTCCAATCACAGCGACATGCGATATAAAGCATTAACTTTGCATTGTTAATGTGTAATTAACTTTTCTGATCTCTGTTCTCACTTTTTATTTAGTTTTAAGTACTGTCTTTCTCAGACTAGAGTACTACCAAGGTGTGTATAGCATGTACATTTATCAATATCTACATATCTTAACTGCTGCAGAGAAGTACTTCAGTAACAAGAGTAAAAGGAAAATGTCACGTATTCACATTTACAATTTAAATGAGTATGTTTGGGTCCACCATAGTGAACCAGTATGAAATAGGAGATGCTCTTTAGTGGAGGCTGTGGTGGCTCTTAAAAGAGCCTTTGGTGCACCGAGTGCTGGATTAAGGAGCCACTTCACTTCTTGGACTTCTTAGCTGCAACTTTCTTTGCCGGAGATTTCTTCACAGCGGGCTTCTTCACCGTCTTCAGCTTTTTAACGGGGGTCTTCTTAGGAGTCTTCTTCGCTGCCGGCTTTTTCACCGCTTTCTTAGCCGGTGCTTTCTTCGGGGACTTCTTCACTGCTGCTTTCTTGGCTGCAGGTTTCTTAGCTGCGGGTTTCTTTGCCGCCGGTTTCTTGACGGCTGTTTTCTTGGCAGCGGGCTTCTTGGCTTTCACGGGGGTTTTCTTCTTCACCACTTTTTTCGCAGGTTCGGCGGCTTTCGGCTCCTTCTTGGCGAGCTTGAACGAGCCGGAGGCCCCGGTCCCTTTAGTCTGGCTCAGAGTTCCTTTGGTCACCAAATTAGTCACCGCGATGTTGATGCGTTTGTTAGACTTGATCACGTCGACGCCTTTACCGCCAAGACTCTTTTTAATCGCCGGCAGAGACATCCCCTTCCGCTCCTTGGACTCACTCACGGCGCTGACGATCAGCTTCGGGAGGGTGGGTCCATCTTTCTTGGGCCGGGGGGCCGCCTTCTTCTTGGGGGCTTTAGCCGGGGCTTTCACCGGGGTCGCTGCTGGAGCTTCTTCTGCCATGTCTGTGTCTCTGCTCTGCTGTGTTTGTCTGAAGGTGTCCGAGCTGAGAGGAGGCGGGACATATAAAGCACATGAGAACCGTGGAGAGTCAACCACACAGCCCCTCTGCCGCCCGGCTCAAATGTGGCGACACTTGTGTTTTCTCTTCCACATTTTGGGGCTAAAAGTCATACAAGAGGGACGTTTTAGACCATCATTTTTATCGTATAAGCGAGAAAACCTCTGTCCCTTCACACTGACGTCATGTTTGGCGACGAGGACTCATGTATTTAATTCCAGGAGGCTTCAAACCTCTCAAAGACGCCGTCACTTTGGACAGCTCGCGGCGAGTTTTCTTCACATTTCGTCTCTAAAAATGTCCAAAAGTGATCTGTATTAAATGTGACAGAGGTGTTCCGGTCGGCAGAGACGTGTGAGGATGTAATACAACTGAAGTCGCTGCAGTAATGTGGTTCATTTAGTTGTAATCTGAGAGGTTTTCGGTGGAGGTAAACACACGGACGCCGCCGCTGACTCAGGGCGGTCAGACGGACTCCTGTCATGCAGTGTGGGGTGGCAATGTGAATGTTTACAGCAGAGCTGCTGAATATATTTAGAGGAATTGATTATTTCATATTTACTATTATCAACATCAATATCTGAGTTACGTAACTGTTCCATTTAGGGTGAAATGTCTCTTTCACAACTTGATAGCAGACAAGCTCAGAAACTCTGAGTCAGTGAATTGCATGAATGATCAAACAAACACACAGGCTCAAAATCCACCTTCGGATTTACTGTTAAAATCCAAAATGACAAATCTGTTCCCCTGGATTTATATTAATAAAGACAAATAGAATTATAGCATACAACATGAACTCCTTGCATAGTATTCCTGTTATTGTAAATAACAATAATGAATGTTTCTGTCTTCTGCTGTACAGGTGATGATGATATCTCAGTAATAAGCTTCAATTTGTGTGGAAACCTCTTTCTCTGTAGGTTTCCTGTTTCGCTTTTTAAGAAATCTTTATTAAATTTTATCAAAATTGAATCACGCAAATACACAGTAAAACAGCCACATATAGAAACACACATAAATACATATATGACATACAATTAAATATTGCCAAGCACTCAATATAAATTATGGAAAGGTGTTCCAGTTCTTTCGTCTCCTCCTACAGTCCATACATAATTGAATTATAATTCATATTACACTTGAAACCTAACCCTTTTAAAATACTCCATACTTCCTGTGCTCTGTAACAGCTTATTAAAAGATGCTCAGGAGTCTCGTCCTCATCACAATAAATCATTGGACATTTTTTGGTGGACAACTACAGCTCTCACAGGAAGTCTGCCTACAGAGATGAGCCATTGGACATCTCTGTTATTTCTTAATATTTGGATCACCTCTGTACTTTTTTCGTCACATAAGTTTTTATATTCAATTAAACCCCCATATTTAAAATCATTAATTTTATTAACTATTATCTTGCTTGTAAGACCACACCAGTCTGTCTGTAGATGCTGGTGTTCAAAAGTAAAATCTCCAAAAATTATTTCATAATAAGGGCCATGTCTCGCTCTCCCTGTCCTTTTTCTCCACATGGAGAGATCTCCAACCCAGAGAGCATCTCTAAAGATGGTGGCTGAGACATTTTTAACAAAAGCAATATTCAAACGTATACCGAGCTCTACAGCACCGAGCCCACCATGTTTGTTACTTTTATACATTAACTCTCTCTTGGTGACTTGAAGTTAACACACTGTTTATTTAAGCAGATTATCATTTTATTAGGTGGGGGAAAATATTAGCTAGAAAAAGGAGTTTAGATAGAATGAAGGTTTTCACTATATTAACTCTTGATTTATAATTAGTATTTTTATTTTCCCATTTTTCACCTCTTCTTTAATTTCACAGTTTATTCTCCCAATTTCTTTCTCCACATTCTGTGTTACAAATAGTCAAACCCAGTACTTTAATTTCTTGTTTGATTTGAATATTAATATTACTCCTGTTATTCTCCGCTCCGATCCAAACTCCTTCTGTTTTGTCATGAGTTAGTCGCGCTCCAGAAGCGAGCTCGTACATGTTTAAATGATTAGTTAAGACTTTCATCTCCAGCTGGTTTTTAATAACTACAGTCACATCATCAGCATAAGCGATGGCAGTAACTTTGTGTGCATGCCCTACACATGTTCCAGAGATGAGACTGTCAGAGTTGATCATTTTAATTAAAGGACTGATGGCTAAGATGTATAAAGCAGCGCTCAAAGAACAGCCCTGCTTCACACCTCTCTCCACTTCAAACTCTGTTAAAACTCCATTGACATTTACACAAACACTTAATTTAGCATACAGACATTTAACTATTTGGACAAAGACGTCAGGAAAGCCATATGACTTCATCACAGCCCAGAGGTAATCTCTGCAGACATAGTCAAAGGCTTTCTTTTGATCCAGACCGATTGTTTATAATTTATCTTAAAATACTTAAGTTATCCCACATCTGTCTACCTTTAATTGCACATGTTCATTCTTTATCTATCTAATTGCCTCCTTTCCCTCTTCCACTCATTTTCTATCAAGTGTTGAGTACAGATTTTTCTGTTTCCAATACAAGTAATCTATTTCATAATGATCTACAAAAAGTCCAGGCTACATGTTCTGTCTCAGATGTCCAAGTCCACTACTACTAATGTGTATATATAGTATATGAATGAGACATATAGATATAGTGAAAAGTATTACTATCTAAAATAATTACTATATGCCATAATAACCCCAGTCTTCAGCGTGACAGGAGATACTGTGACAACGTCACCACATCAAAACAATTACACCGCTTTCAATACACAAATGAACCACACCAGAATACTGGTAATGTATTATAGATCAAATTATACATATAATATAGGAAGATAATATGGTTTACAGTAGAATAGTAGTGAGAGGAAATAGTGACTAGTAATGTGTCACACATGACATGCAAAGTATATTTGTAGGCAGGAATCCATCAGATTAAGTTGGTAACTCTCCTTCAGGCAACTCCATATACAGTCAGAATTAAGCTCAAATACTTTCATATAATTAGAAACGTTACCTTTATTAATGTTCCGAGTTTCTACAACAAATACAGGAAAGTTTAATTTTTAGTGTGATAGGAGGAATGTATGTAGTTCAGGAAAAAGGTTATCATAACCTTAAATTGGTTGAGGTGATATGCAATATTTCTAGGAGCCTTTCCACTTAATCTGTATGAAATAAACATATCAAATTGTGAGCATAAATTTATATATTAAAGAAACATTTGATAAGTAACTAAATGAATAAGGACAGCAGCTCTTAGTTGAAGTGGTGGGTGGCTCTTAAAAGAGCCTTTGTGTTGTTGGGATGAACAGCGGGTTTACTTGGAGCTGGTGTACTTGGTCACGGCCTTGGTCCCCTCTGACACGGCGTGCTTGGCCAGCTCACCGGGCAGCAGCAGGCGGACGGCGGTCTGGATCTCCCTGGAGGTGATGGTGGAGCGTTTGTTGTAGTGAGCCAGACGGGAAGCCTCACCGGCGATGCGCTCAAAGATGTCGCTCACGAAGGAGTTCATGATGCCCATGGCCTTGGAGGAGATACCGGTATCGGGGTGGACTTGCTTCAGGACCTTGTACACGTAGATAGCATAGCTCTCTCTCCTGGTCCTCTTCCTCTTCTTTCCGCTCTTGGTGGCTTTAGACACGGCTTTCTTTGAGCCCTTCTTGGGCGCTTTGACGGTTTCTGGCATGTTGATTTAGGTCGGACTCCCTTGAATCGGATAATCCTCCACCACTGAGAATGGTTATTTTATATGTAATTTATGCAAATAGAAGTGTGCTGTTGCTCGCACAGGATTGGCTGAGTTGTTGTGCTCCAGACTGAGCATGCGTCAACATGAAGGTAACCGTATGTATCAGATATTAACTTTAATGTTAATATTACGCCTGTCACTCTTCTACCTGTTTTGCCATGATTTAGTTTTACATTTAGATTTAGTTAAGACATCTATCTCCAGCTGGGTTTTAATAATCACAGTCACATCATCTGTGTAAGCGACGGCAGTAACTTTGTGTGCATGCCGACACATGTTCCAGAAATGAGTCAGTCAGAGTTGATCATTTTAATTAAAGGACTGATGGCTAAGATGTGTAAAGCAGCACTCAAAGGACAGCCCTGCTTCACGCCTCTCTCCACTTCGAACGGCTCTGTTAAAACTCCATGGACATCACAACACTTGATTTAACATACAGATATTCAACTACCTGCTTAGAATAAAGGTTATCATGTTTGTTCTTCATATATTATTTCATCTATCAAATCTATTCATAGTTATTTTGGAAAGTATTTTATAGCTTTTATTCATAATAGTAGTTTAATGTTACATCCTGTTTTATTTTGGTGTTTCCTGTTTACCCCTCTGATTATCTGATTGGCAGGCACCTGTGCTGAAGTGGGCTGAGTTTATATAGGTAGGCTCTTTTGTTCAGTTCTCTCACTCTCCATCCTGCTGCAGCAGCACCTTGGTGGTGCTTGGTATGTGGTTTTTCAGTTATCCACTAATTCTTCAGTGAACTTCTCTCCTGGTATTGTGTTCATTATGTTCAGTGTTTCAGCCAGCGGTAACATCCAGGATCAAAACCTAGTCCTTTGTGTCTAATTAGTTAGTGAGGCCATCTATGTGTAGCCACATGAGGTAGTTTGTTGAACTTGCCCAGTTGAGTAAGCCGGCGGGTGCTGGAGAGACCAGCACCACTTTCTTATTTTTGTGTGATAGCCCTGGGGTGGCCCATGGCGTGCCCAGGTGCATCACTGAAGATAAATAGGTAAAGTAAGATAGTAATCCTGCAGGTAGATTAGGAACTGGGTTAGTTCTAGAGTAGGAGGTTAGACATGTTAAAATCACATTTTAAGAGTAGCATGTGGCTGCCCATGATGACCTGTGAGGCTTTGTGTGTGAGTGAGCTGTAGTTAAGATATTTAGGATTTAATGTCGAGCGTTCAAAGTTTCACTTGTTTTAGTCTTGTACCTTTTTGTGTGATGCTAATAATTTAGAAACCTTTGAGTTTTGTCTATGGTGTAGCTCTGCTTTTATGTTTTTCATGTATGTCGAAACATTCATGAACACATATAAACATACAGCAAAATATTACTAAGTAGAATACAAATTATGAAAAGGTGTTCCAGTTCTTTCTGTCAATGTCCAGGATGTTGGCAGGATGTGTTTGTTGTCCAGGGTTCTCCTCCGCCGGAGGTCAGTGAGAGTTTGTTTGATGACTGAGTTACTGTAGAAAACTGTCTGATTTTTTATCATGATGCATCTAGATGTCCATATTTTATTGCACACAATGCTGATGATGAGTTGATACAGTTCCTTATGTTTAGGAGGCATCGTCTCCTCCTACAGTCCATACATAACTGAATTATAATTTATATTACACTTGAGACAAAACATTTTTAAAATACTCCAGACTTCTTGTGCTCTGTTGATTAAAAGATGTTTTTGAGTCTCGTCCTCATCACAATAAATCATTGGACATTTTTTGGTGGTGACATAACAACTCCAAACAACTACAGCTCTCACAGGAAGTCTGCCTACAGATATGAGCCATCGGACATCTCTGATGCTGTCTGACAGATTTTTATTTCTTAATATTTGGATCACTTCTGTGCTTTTTTCTTCACTTAAGTTTTTATATTTAACCCTCCTCTTATGTTCATTTGTCAGGAACAATGATGTTCCTGACAAATGAATGCATGTTTAATTATCCAAAAGATGTCAGAAACAAAGGGTGAAATCATAATAAGCATTGTTAATATTTAATTACTAACTATTCTATCAATATTTAGTGCAATGGTGTTCCTTAGAAACATAGCCCTGCCTGTCTCTGCATCCCAAAGACTGGCTGTCGATTCATCCTTCGACTTATAGACCTCAGCCAGGATGAGGAGCCCCAGATACGCATCTCAATGTGTTTTGTCCAGCTTCTTCCACTTCTCCCCAAAAACACGCCTCCCTTCTAGATTGGTCATTTCCAGAATGATTTTCTGAATTGAATTAGGCATGACCAGCTCAAAAGCTGACTTGATGTCTGTCACACGAGTCACTGCCATCCTAGTGGGCCCTGGCACTGTCTTTATTATGTTTTCTCCAGACAGTTTTGCCTGGCGCATACAGTGCATCCGGAAAGTATTCACAGCGCTTCACTTTTTCCACATTTTGTTATGTTGCAGCCTTATACCAAAATGGATTAAATTCTTTTTTTTCCTCATAATGACTTGAAAAAAGTTTTTTTGAGATTTTTGCAAATTTATTAAAAATAAAAAACCTGAGAAATCACATGTACATAAGTATTCACAGCCTTTGCTCAATACTTTGTTGATGCACCTTTGGCAGCAATTACAGCCTCAAGTCTTTTTGAATATAATGCCACAAGCTTGGCACACCTATCTTTGGGCAGTTTCACCCATTCCTCTTTGCAGCACCTCTCAAGCTCCATCAGGTTGAATGGGAAGCGTCGGTGCACAGCCATTTTCAGATCTCTCCAGAGATGTTCAATCGGATTCAAGTCTGGGCTCTGGCTGGGCCACTCAAGGACATTCACAGAGTTGTCCTGAAGCCACTCCTTTGATATCTTGGCTGTGTGCTTAGGGTCGTTGTCCTGCTGAAAGATAAACCGTCGCCCCAGTCTGAGGTCAAGAGCGCTCTGGAGCAGGTTTTCATCCAGGATGTCTCTGTACTTTGCTGCATTCATCTTTCCCTCTATCCTGACTAGTCTCCCAGTTCCTGCCGCTGAAAAACATCCCCACAGCATGATGCTGCCACCACCATGCTTCACTGTAGGGATGGTATTGGCCTGGTGATGAGCGGTGCCTGGTTTCCTCCAAACGTGACGCCTGGCATTCACACCAAAGAGTTCAATCTTTGTCTCATCAGACCAGAGAATTTTGTTTCTCATGGTCTGAGAGTCCTTCAGGTGCCTTTTGGCAAACTCCAGGCGGGCTGCTATGTGCCTTTTACTAAGGAGTGGCTTCCGTCTGGCCACTCTACCATACAGGCCTGATTGGTGGATTGCTGCAGAGATGGTTGTCCTTCTGGAAGGTTCTCCTCTCTCCACAGAGGAACTCTGGAGCTCTGACAGAGTGACCATCGGGTTCTTGGTCACCTCCCTGACTAAGGCCCTTCTCCCCCGATTACTCAGTTTAGATGGCCGGCCAGCTCTAGGAAGAGTCCTGGTGGTTCCGAACTTCTTCCACCTACGGATGATGGAGGCCACTGTGCTCATTGGGACCTTCAAAGCAGCAGAAATTTTTCTGTAACCTTCCCCAGATTTGTGCCTCGAGACAATCCTGTCTCGGAGGTCTACAGACAATTCCTTTGACTTCATGCTTGGTTTGTGCTCTGACATGCACTGTCAACCGTGGGACCTTATATAGACAGGTGTGTGCCTTTCCAAATCATGTCCAATCAACTGAATTTACCACAGGTGGACTCCAATTAAGCTGCAGAAACATCTCAAGGATGATCAGTGGAAACAGGATGCACCTGAGCTCAATTTTGAGCTTCATGGCAAAGGCTGTGAATACTTATGTACATGTGATTTCTTAGTTTTTTATTTTTAATAAATTTGCAAAAATTTAAAAAAAACTTTTTTCACATTGTCATTATGGGGTGTTGTGTGTAGAATTTTGAGGAAAAAAAATAATTTAATCCATTTTGGAATAAGGGTGTAACATAACAAAATGTGGAAAAAGTGAAGCGCCGTGAATACTTTCCGGATGCACTGTATTTGGTGATGAAGACCACTGTGTTTCCCCATTTTTTTTGACATGAATGTCTTGCTTGGAGGAATAGGAATAGCAATTCCCTCATCTGGTTCAAAATCAGAATCATTAGAATCAGAATTGAGCTCAAGAGAGCAGAGCTTGCATCTCTTCCTCTTTTGCCCCTGTCCTTGTTGGGGGGCGTTGGGAGAGCCTGGGGCAGCGGCTGGGGCTTGCAGACTCCTAACCAGACTGGCAGAGGCTGGTGTGTGGGGAACACAAAAGGGTAATTATATTCTATCAAATCTGAGCCATATTATATTCAGTATATTTGTTTCAATTCCAGTGAATGTATTCATTTAAATAACACATTTCAATGGGATAAATGTATTATATCAAGGTCTTAGCATCATTTATACTTTTTGAGTTGGCTAAAGTATTTTTATATACTATATATTGGTTATATATTTGGATCGATCCGCCCATCAGTACCAGAAACACTCCCAGGTACTTTTGGCCGTCTCTTCTCCAGGCCAGGCTCTGTGGAAGAACTGGGAGACCGTCACGACATTCACCGACAGCTTCACTTTTCTTCCAATTCACCCTCGCTGCCGATGCAACAGTAAACTTCTCCAGCATAGTGGCTAGAAGATCTGCATCCCTCTGGCTTCCAATAAAAACAACGACATCATCGGCGTAGGCCGATAAAACAATGTTTCCACTAAAACCAGGTAAATCCAGTCCTTGGATGCTGGAGGGTATCCTGCTCAGTAGGGGTTCTAGGGAGAGTCCTCCATCCCCGACAGAGCACAGTCCTGCCGGACCCCTCTACACACTCTAAAAGGAGCACACAGACCGCCGTTAAACTTCAGCACACTCTCCACATCACTGTACAACACCTTGATCTTAGCTATGAAAATTGCTCTGAACCCAAACTTCTCCATGACCTTCCAGAGGAAGTTGTGCTCAACGCAGTCAAAAGCCTTTTCCTGGTCTAGAGAAATCAGACCAGTATTTATACCCAACGAGCTAGAGACCTCCAAAACATCCCTAATTAGGTAGACATTGTCTACCATGGACCTGCCGGGCACACAGTAGGTCTGGTCCCGATGGATGACCTGCTCCATAGCTCCCCTCAGCCTCTTGGCCAAGGCCTTGGACAGAAGCTTGTAATCCACACACAGCAAAGACACGGGGCGCCAGTTTTTGATGTCCTGCAAGTTTCCCTTCTTCGGCAAGACCGTGAGAACAACTCTGCGGCAGGACATCGGCATGGAACCAGACTTTCATTAAAAACATCTAAAATATCTGCACCTAAGACGTCCCAGAAGGCTTTATAAAACTCTACTGTTAAGCCGTCGATGCCGGGAGCCCTGCATGCTTTGCAGGTCGGCCTGAAGCTCCCGCATCTGCAGGGTTAGGGTTGCCCCCCCCCCCATACTCAGTGGAGTAGAGAGCGGAGTAAAACTCCACCGTTTGCCTTCTTATCTGCCCTGGTTCCATGAGCTCCTGCCCCGTGTCTGACAGCAAGGAGTGGATTACCTTCCTCTGTCCGCTCTTCTTCTCCAGGCCGAAGAAGCTAGAGGGAGCATCCATCTCAGCGATGTTCTGAAATCGGGACCTGACCAGTGCACCCTGTACTTTACCATCTAACAGGTCGGCTAAAGCCAGTTTTTTTACTTTTGAGGACTTCAATATATCCTCGATCTCCTGTGTTCCACTATATCACTCTCCAGGTCCTTCATAGATCTGGTGACGCCTCGTGTAACATTGAGGGTGTGCTGTTGACATAAAAGTTTAATCTCCGTCTTCCCATGGTCCCACCACTGCCTGAGACTGCTAAAATCACCCTTCCTCTGTCTAAAAACATCCCAGAAATACACAAGAACCTCCCTGTCAAAAGTTAAAACTGAATTAAAATGCCAATATGCACTTTTTTGGCAAAATATTTCTAATAAAAACATGACATAAAAGCAGGGAATGATCCGTAAAACCAGCAGGTATAATTCTGCACATTTTAAATATATTAAAATGATGCTTAAAACTATAATAATAATAATAATAATAATGATAATAATAATAATAATAATAATAATAATAAAACTTAAAACAAATACGGTCAAGTCTGGCTGAGGACATCCTACTCTCTCTGAGGTGGGACCATGTGTCCTGTCTGCTGTCTGCGTGCATCCTCCTCCACACTTCCACCAGGCCATGAGAGTGGACCAGCTGCCCCAGAGCATGCTGGGATGCTGGATGAGGCTCTGCATGGTTGCGATCTAGAGATGCATTTTCAGTACAATTTAAAATCCCCAACGAAGAATAAAAAATCCTCCGAGGCACAGCTATTTAAAACATCGTTGACTTTTTGTAAAAACCGCTTCCCCTCTGCACCGTTTGTTGGAGCGTACACGTTGATAAAAACAGCAGTGAAATGTCCAAACCGAGCTTTAGTTAAAAGTAACCTCCCCTCAATAAAATGCTCGACCTCCAGCGAGGCTGGAGAGAAGTTCCTTCCCACTCTCTCCTCCAGTCTGCCTCATTTCCAGAGTCAGTGTTTCTTGTAAAAACACAACATCAATGTGTTTCATTCTGGTAGTTTCATAAATAAGTGCTCTTTTTCCTGCTTCTCTGGCTCCATTCACATTTAAACTTCTCACTCTAAAAACGTCCATGTTAAGTGAGATGTTTAAAACACTTAAAACCAATAAGTTAATTAAAACACACATTGGAGTTTTTGACATCACTCGCCATAGCGCCAGCCCGATGTCCTCCACACTGCACGGGAAACCGGCGGAGATCTTAATGCCGTGTTTCCGCGTGAGCCTGGAGAAGTCTCCATTTACCATGGTGTCAGAGACATCAGCCAGCAGAGACACCGGCAGGAGACAAAGGAAACCCCCAACAAACCCCAAAAACCACAAAAGTGCACCAACTATCAATTAAAGTAAACCACCACCAAGAAACTACTTTAAATTAAACATTACTGAAAAAAAGTACGAAATCCACTCGCTCAGCGTCTCACTCACACGCCACAATCTCCCAGCATGCACTCTGAGAGAGACGGAGAGAGAATTGCTACATGACTTTGATCAATGTTTGCATGTGTATGATGACATGTTGCATGATGATATGTGTCTAGAGAAGATGGAGAAACAACTCTGATGCTGTGAGGTTGTGTGAGCTCATACAGTAGCTTGGCTGGACATTCATTGTAACTTATATTTAGTAAATGATAATGCATAAAGGTTGTGATGGTTTGTGCTTTTCAAGTTACATAAAATCTGCTTCTGTGAGCTTGTTTGTTGTAATCAGCCGAATACATTTTAAGTAGGTTGATGTATTTGATATCTTTGGAGACATTGGGATCTCGACTAGAATTTAAATCATATCAATATTACTCTTTGTCAATGGGGATGAGATATCTTTGCACATTAGTGAAATAATATCACTAATATATTAAAGTCATGCTTAAAAACTGGTTACAGCTGTGTTGAATTATAAAGAATATCCAATCACACATCAAACGGATGTGTATTGATCATTGTGGGACTGCAGCCATACCACTGTGTCTTCTTCTTTGTCCGTCTTCCTCAGCCTGGACTCTGAGGCTGCTGTCAGGGTTTCCACACCCAGACGATTTATCTGTCGTCCACACTTCTGCAACAACAGCTTCAGCAGCCACAGGTTAGTTTAGCTCGGTTAATTCATTTGCACAATAAGACATGACTTGACATTCATGTTGCTTAGTGTTGGTCTTGCTTATGAGGGTCTGTCATAGGATTTCTGCCTCCCCTGGTGGAGACTTGATGAAAACACAGGGACAGTGTCAGCTGCAGCTTAAAGCAGCACAACTAACCCACAGAGAATTATCACCAACTGCAGTTTCCTGCAACTCTACAGAGCATTTTAGCGTCTTTCAGCTCATCAAACGTCAACAAGCAGCTTTTTTTGTTTTGTTTTGTTTTTTACCAAAAAGGCTTTGATGAAGCCACTACGCTACCTGCCAAGCACCAAACGGCAGATAGACAAAGTTAGCGACTGGTGAACATAGTGAAACATTAAGAAGCTGTATACCAGATATTTTTCTCAGGAGTTGGTGGAGACCAAAGCAGAGCTAAAACAAGCCTGAATGCCTTGAACTTAAACTCATTGTTCAGACAGAAACTTGACTCCAAATGAGTGCTAATGTTGCTGTGCTTCTTCTGCTTTTCATTGTAATTTCAAAATGCATTTCTTTTTCATGAGCTTATCCAGTGGTTACCAACATTTTGGCTTGTAACCCCTTAAAATGTTGTCTAATGCTCTCTAAGAGTGTTTTTTGTATCTTAGTGTTTTATTTTAATATGTTTAAGGACTGAAGAGGTTAAACAGCCAGTCTGCCAGAGACTATGCCTCCTGGTTGGGGTAGGACATTGGCCATGTCTGGGCCTCTAACCCCCAGACCCCCTGGAGAAGCTGCAAAGACAGACGGACTCTTTCCTCGCTGCAGCCCAGCTTGTCCGGAGAGGATGGATGGAGGAGGGGATGAAGACAGGGTGGCAGATGGAAAGTGGGATCCAAAACGTACTGATATTTGCCTGAAGGACCGCAGGAGGAGGCTGGTTCCAGTCGTGAACAGCAGGAAGACGGCTGAGGACAGACTACCAGTCATTGCTGAGATAGCTAGCTGCCATTTGTTCCAGAGAGAACAATGAATTAAAGGTTTGAAGTACATATAAAACACATGGCTATCCTTCTCCTTGGTTATAAGAGTAGTAGAATCTATGACTTTAATTAAGCTATGTGTTAAATGGAGAACAGATGTTGTGAAGTAGCGTTGGATCATGGGAGTTGTTGTCGTCTTTGTTAAACAACCACCATTGCAGTTGAAAATCTATCTGACGTGACTCAGGCAGAAATCATGTTAACGGACAAGGAAATGTAATAAGGTTTACCGCAAGTTAACGTTTGCGTAAAATAAATTGTGTGTTCAACAAACAGTTTGATGCCTTAAGAGGTGAAATTACACATTTCACTAAAAAAGCAAAAGAGATCAATTGTTAGAATCACCACTGTTAGGAGCTGATCATTTTTATTAAACTGATGAATATTTATAATAAACATGTTCAGCTGACTTGATGCATAAAAACAACTGTAGGAGGAGCTGCTGAGTTTGGCGCCTCCCAGTAGACCACTCGTTAACTGTCTTCTCTTACGTCCGCAGATACGCTGTATATACCAAGTGTCTGCAATATAACTTCACAGTCGTTTTGAGTTGTTTGAAATACTTCCTTGCAAAATGAGTGGACGAGGCAAGGGAGGTAAAGGACTCGGTAAAGGAGGCGCCAAGCGTCACCGCAAAGTGCTCCGTGATAACATCCAGGGGATCACCAAACCCGCCATCCGCCGTCTGGCTCGCCGCGGCGGAGTCAAGCGTATCTCCGGTCTGATCTACGAGGAGACCCGCGGTGTGCTCAAGGTGTTCCTGGAGAACGTCATCCGTGACGCCGTCACTTACACCGAGCACGCCAAGAGGAAGACCGTCACCGCCATGGACGTGGTCTACGCTCTGAAGAGACAGGGCCGCACCCTGTACGGCTTCGGAGGCTAAACCTGAATCTGATCCGCTGATCATAAAACCCAAAGGCTCTTTTAAGAGCCACCCACTTCATCTACTGAGTGTTGTCCTACATGTCTGTAAATGCTGTTTTGGTGAAGTTTGTGGATAAAGGGTTAATCTGGGAAATAATAGTCTAGTTTGAGTTAATATACATTTTCTTAGCCATGGAGTACAGTATGGCGTAGAGTAATGAGTACTATTGCACTTCATGAATCTGCTGCCCATTTCAAAATGATCATAAACTAACCAACACAGGAGGGGGGCAGACGAGGACAAGATGATGGGCAAACTGCACAGTTCCCAGATAACTAGGGTGTACATTTGTGTTTTACAAACAGGGGTTCAGGGAAAAGGATACTGTCAGGGACAAACTGTAGGCCTGTAGCCTATACGTTACTGTATATGTTGTAAAGTAGGCCTACTTACAGTATGAGACACAACATTGTACGTACAGGGGACAACAGCCAAATGTGGTTCATGTTTTCATACAGAGTGCTGTTCATTAGTGTTATGGAGTCAAGGAAGTAGGAAAGCTACTGAGGTTAGCAGAATAATGTATGTGTTGCTCGTTCTTTATCACGACAAAATAAAACAATTGGAAAACGGTAAAAGATTGAGACAGGTTTGTGCCACAAAGATTCACAGCATAATGCGGAAGAATTGTAGTTAACGTGACACAAGATATTATCTGATTGGACGATCTCACTAACGTTCAATCCATCCATTGAACGAGCAGCTCCGTTGCTATATAAAGCCAATTTCCCTTTCAAACTTTACTTTTTCCGAATCTTATCTCAAAGAGTAATCACTGAAAATGTCTGGTCATGGAAAGGGAGATATAAAAATACAAATAGATAACTTTAATCATGAATTATTATATAGCAGTTGTAAACAGACAGAAATAGACAACAGAGGGAATCTACTTTACACCCTCAAAACAGGACAAAAACAAATTCAAAGTAAAGTAAATTCATTAAATAAGTAAAGATGGTTATGCTGTCCATTGTGAACAACAGAAATGAGATGCAATCCCAGATTTATGTTCTGATGCATATAAAAAATAAATAGAAATATACAGACTGTGTGAAATATTTGTTGGAAAGAGTTTCCTTTCACAGTTCACTAAACTTTAATCAAATAATTGGTGATATATGAAAAGAGGAGGTTCTGCAAGCCATCCAACAGTTAAATGTCAGGAAGAGTCCCGGTCCAGACGGTCTGCCTACTGAATTTTATCAATTATATAATGACGAAGTTTTAAACCTCCTCACTTCAATGTACAATGAAAGTCTGAACAGCGGAGGTATGGGAGACTCTTTCAATCAAGGTGTTATGTGTTTATTATATAAGAAAGGTGATGAATCAGAATCAGAAATACTTTATTGATCCCTTGGGGGAAATTTTACAGTACTGGTGCTCCCATTCAAGATTAGAAAGCAGCATAGAAAGTATGTACAAAATATAAAAATAAGAAATAGAAAATAAAAATATACACATTTACAATATTTAAGTGAAAAATAAAAGTAAAAAATATATACAGTAGCAACGTATATGTATGTCTATATATATGTATTGCATTTAAGAATTTCCGGTCTGTTTCTTCTGAGTGTCAGTGACATAAATAAACATGTCAAAAATTCACTTAGTCTGTAAAGTTCATTATGATACTGTACTTGAGTTCCTGGTTATAATAATGAGTAAAATTTGTTAAAAACAGGTACCCCTATATTTTTGTAATGTATGTAAAATGTGTTTTGTCTCAAATAGCAATTTAATGTAAAATACGTTGTTTCTGCTGTGTACTGTGTCAGAGCGATATTCAAATGACCTCATACTCACTGACCCCCCCCCAGAACACAAACACAAGCTATACGTTATATTAACGTACATCACCCCTGTCCCCACTGCGTTACATTAACGCACCCACCCCCTACTGGACACTTTATCTGGACACTTTACTTTATTCTGGTCACTGCACTGTTGTTATTTATCTTATCTTATTTATTTTTTTTTTTTTTTCTTATTTTTATTTTTATTCTTATTCTTATTTTAGCTTTTATATTCTACTTATTTGTTATCAAAACAATAGCACCTTCAGACCACAGCAAATTCCTTGTAATGTATGTTACTTGGCAATAAACAGTTTCTGATTCTGATTCTGATTCTGAAATGCGTCACTAGATGGCGCATTGAGCTTGGGTGGGACTGCGTAGAGGCTGTTGCTGCAGAATAAATCCTGCAGTCGAGATAAACAGAAGCCTCTTTGTGTTTTTACTCAGGGTTTATTCCCACACCAAGCTGGTTTGGGGGAGTAAAATATGTATGGAATTAATTAAAATCAGGAACAGTCGAGGAAAAGGCGCTTTAGTTCAGAGTGAGGTGGCTCTTAAAAGAGCCGTTGTGTTGATGTAAACAGGTCTTGGGTCAATTTAAGCCCTCTCTCCGCGGATGCGGCGGGCCAGCTGGATGTCCTTGGGCATGATGGTGACCCTCTTGGCGTGGATGGCGCACAGGTTGGTGTCCTCGAACAGACCGACCAGGTAAGCCTCGCTGGCCTCCTGCAGAGCCATGACAGCGGAGCTCTGGAAGCGCAGGTCGGTCTTGAAGTCCTGAGCGATCTCCCTCACCAGGCGCTGGAAGGGTAGCTTGCGGATCAGCAGCTCGGTGGACTTCTGGTAGCGGCGGATCTCTCTGAGAGCCACGGTACCGGGCCTGTAACGGTGAGGCTTCTTCACGCCGCCGGTGGCCGGGGCGCTCTTACGGGCGGCCTTGGTGGCCAGCTGCTTTCTGGGGGCTTTGCCTCCGGTGGATTTACGGGCTGTCTGCTTGGTTCTGGCCATTGTAGTTTCTCGGTTTTCTCTGTGTTCACAGCGAAAGAAGGAATCCTGTCAGACAGCGAACAGCGGCTTTATAAAGGAACTGCCGGAGCGACGTCAGCTCTGATTGGTCCTGATCAGGAGGAGCGCGAGCTGTAGCTCATCAGCTATTGGAGAAAAGAAAATTCTAAATAAGCCACGCCTCCACAGCGGCTGTCAGAAAGAAAGAATTAGAAAGTACACAGGAAAGTTTTCTTTAACAATTTATATTTTATGTTTATATATATATATCCTCAGCCGTTTTGTAAAATAATTACATATAATAACATTTAATAAAAAGTCAAGTTACGTTTAAATATTTAATTAGTCATTATAAGTAACTTTCAGTTTTATATCTTATTTAAAATGCGAAACAGAATTTGAGAAAACAGAAATGTGAATTTTATGAAAAGTAGTTAAAGTAATAAGTTAATAACATTTACTTTACACAGAATAAAACAAATAAAAGAGAAAAAACAAAAACACAGTGATCATACACTTAATCATTTTACCTGTGTCAAATAAGTTTTTACTGAAGTGTGGTTGCTTTTTGATTATGAATGTGTCGCAATATGTGTAGACTGACATGTTAATAATTGTGTTGTGATTTTTTCCTTTAATCTATATTATAACTTTTGTATTTTTAACTAACTAACTTTTTGAAGTTGTGCCCTCTCCAAACATGCTGGTTGATATAGTTCTGCTACTTTTTTTCTATATCTAATCTAAATTACACCTGCACCTGTTTCTGTCTGCAGGGTTGACATTTTTAGACAGGAAGGAACCAAAAAGAATATGTTATTTTATATAATTATTCCAAATCATATTTCCTCATGGAGGTAGAAAGTTTATGAACACCAGCTGTCAGATGTTCCTCTTGGACACAATGAATGCTGGATGTCCAAAATATCTGCAGAAGAGACGGATCAGACATCAAAAAGATTCTTTCTCAGGTGTATTGCAAGAGATGACGAGGTGTGATGAAAAAGAAAAGTAAATTTTAACATTTCTAATTCATCTCTGTGACATTTACTGTAGGGCAGCACAATCAATGCACTTTATTTTTGTTGTAATGGAATCATGTTTTCTGCTAATATGAAAGAACAAAATATACTTTTACAAAGACATTAACTGTAATGCTACCTGTTGGTAGAGATATGTAATGAATGGATCAGTTATCAATGTTATCAATTGTACTTGTTGATCCTCAGATGTGTATGAAGTGTTCTGGTTGCTTCAGTGCATTTTGGATGTGAGATGTTGTGCTGAGCTGCATGTTGCTAAAGAGGACTGAGTGAAGAGAAATGTGACTCCAAACGTGATGTTTTCATTCCACATCACCGGCAATCAACACACAATGGGCATTTCATTATTGTGCTAAATAGTTCAGCATGAAGCATTTTCTACTAAACTCTTCAGTAACTTACAAAGTATGTTACAGGCCCAGTTCTGTAACTACATCTGTCAGATAGATATAATGAAGTATGAATGTACATTAAGTATCAGGTCAATAAAACAACTTTCTCTCCTTTTTAAACACTGCTAAATAAACAAAACAAAAATCTTCCTTTCGTTTAAATATTTCATGTGTTTGGGTCCAACATAGTGAACCAGTATGAAATAGGAGATGCTCTTTAGTGGAGGCTGTGGTGGCTCTTAAAAGAGCCTTTGGTGCACCGAGTGCTGGATTAAGGAGCCACTTCACTTCTTGGACTTCTTAGCTGCAACTTTCTTTGCCGGAGCTTTCTTCACAGCGGGCTTCTTCACTGTCTTCAGCTTTTTAACGGGGGTCTTCTTAGGAGTCTTCTTCGCTGCCGGCTTTTTCACCGCTTTCTTCGCCGGTGCTTTCTTCGGGGACTTCTTCACTGCTGCTTTCTTGGCTGCAGGTTTCTTAGCTGCAGGTTTCTTGGCCGCCGGTTTCTTGACCGCTGTTTTCTTGGCAGCGGGCTTCTTGGCTTTCACGGGGGTTTTCTTCTTCACCACTTTCTTCGCAGGTTCGGCGGCTTTCGGTTCCTTCTTGGCGAGCTTGAACGAGCCGGAGGCCCCGGTCCCTTTAGTCTGGCTCAGGGTTCCTTTGGTCACCAACTTAGTCACCGCGATGTTTATGCGTTTGTTGGACTTGATCACGTCGACTCCTTTACCACCAAGACTCTTTTTAATCGCCGACAGAGACATCCCCTTCCGCTCCTTGGATTCACTCACGGCGCTGACGATCAGCTTCGGGAGGGTGGGTCCATCTTTCTTGGGCCGGGGGGCCGCCTTCTTCTTGGGGGCTTTAGCCGGGGCTTTCACCGGGGTCGCTGCTGGAGCTTCTTCTGCCATGTCTGTGTCTCTGCTCTGCTGTGTTTGTCTGAAGGTGTCCGAGCTGAGAGGAGGCGGGACATATAAAGCACATGAGAACCGTGGAGAGTCAACCACACAGCCCCTCTGCCGCCCGGCTCAAATGTGGCGACACTTGTGTTTTCTCTTCCACATTTTGGAGCTAAAAGTCATACAAGAGGGACGTTTTAGACCATCATTTTTATCGTATAAGCGAGAAAACCTCTGTCCCTTCACACTGACGTCATGTTTGGCGACGAGGACTCATGTATTTAATTCCAGGAGGCTTCAAACCTCTCAAAGACGCCGTCACTTTGGACAGCTCGCGGCGAGTTTTCTTCACATTTCGTCTCTAAAAATGTCCAAAAGTGATCTGTATTAAATGTGACGGAGGTGTTCCGGTCGGCAGAGACGTGTGAGGATGTAATACAACTGAAGTCGCTGCAGTAATGTGGTTCATTCAGTTGTAATCTGAGAAGTTTTCGGTGGAGGTAAACACACGGACGCCGCCGGTGACTCAGGGCGGTCAGACGGACTCCTGTCACAGATTGATCCGCTGGGAAATACTTTCAATTTCCTCCAAATGTTGGATTTAACATGAAGGGACCGACAGCACGATTTAATAGATTTAAATAAAGTCACATTTCTTTCTTCGGCTGTACAGAGACCTGACTTATTAAAATGACTTTAATTAGCTTCAGTTTGTGTTCAGATCTGCTGTCTGTAACATGATTTGATAAAGACTGTTTTTAATCCAATTAAACATGTTAGATATTCAAATTAATATGAGAGTTTACAGACTTTAAGTTATTTTATTTTATCATGGACTTGCATGACAGTATGTTTACAGCCGAACTGCTGGATATATTGAGAGGATTTAACCCTTGTGTTGTATTCCGGTCAAATCTGACCGATTTACAAGTTTCCTCTCTAAAAAGTGCAGTAAATTTTATCCGTTTGTCATGAGGTTCCATGACTTTGTTCACACATGGCATTTGAACACATAAAATACATTTGAAATATTTTTATAAAAATTTGTGTGTTTTATGGAACCCATGGTGTTCCGGGTCAAAAATGACATGGTCATTGGAAATGAATGGGTAAGACTTCAATTAGTGTATAAAACAGAGTTCAAGCACATTTCTACACTCCTTTCCTTTTTTTCTTTTTTTTTTTTTTTTTTTTGTCTTTCCTTGGGTTTGGTGATCCCCTGGATGTTGTCACGGAGGACTTTCCGGTGACGCTTGGCGCCTCCTTTACCGAGTCCTTTACCTCCTTTCTGCTTTTTAAAAAATCTGTATTGAATTTTTAACAAAACAGATACACAGCAAAAGAAACCACATATAGAAAACATACATTTAAATATACAACATATAGCAAAACATACAATACAAATTATGAAATGTTCCAATTCTTTGTTAGATGTCCCGGATGTTCCATGGCAGGATGAGTGTTTTGTCCAGGGTTCTCCTCCTCCGGAGGTCAGTGAGAGTTTGTTTGATGACCAAATTACTGTTGAAAACAGTCTGATTTTTTTATCATGATACATCTGGAAGTCCATATTTTATTGCACACGATGCTGATGATGAATTGATACAGATCTTTGTGTTTAGGAGGCATCGTCTCCTCCAACAGTCCATACATAACAGATTTATAATTTATATCACACTTGAAACCATACACTTTTAAAGTACTCCAGACTTCCTGAGCTCTGTAACAATTGATTAAAAGATATTCACCTCAACATGCAGGTGTCTTTGAACACACACACACATCTTATGCCCCTTTTTGGCTTCCACGGTAACCCCACGGGAACCTATCGACAATATAATTTTTACCCCACGGGAACCACACCTGTGGAAAAACAAAACTGCAGCATTGTTTCAATCATACAACTTTCTCGCAGCTCTGGTATATAAAGCTTTTTTGAGGCCTTGCTCACAGTTCAGTCTGTGGCAGCACGATGGCCAAGAGATATACTCCACGTGAAGCTCTGGACTTCATATTTGACCATGACAGTGATCAGGAGGAGAGAAGCCAGGTTGAGAGTGAGGAGGCTTTAGAGGAGGAAGTGTCAGAGGTTGAGGAAGACACAGAGTACAACCCAGAGGAGGAAGACCCAGCTGAAGTTGTGGTCTCCTTTTGGTCCAAAAATGGAAATTTTTCCTGGATGTCATCCCCACCTGAGAGAAGAGGTCAGCTTCCAAGTGAAACTGTCATCAGGATGACCCCAGGGCCAACGCGATATGTCATATCCCGAGTGGATGACATCAAGTCCTGTTTTCAACTTTTCCTCACGGACTCCATGGTAACCATTGTCATGAACATGACAAACCTGGAGGGGAGAAGGGTTTATGGAGACACCTGGAAGGAGGTAGACCCTGTGAATATTGAAGCCTACGTGGGTGTGTTGATTTTGTGTGGTGTCTACAGATCCCGGAACGAATCTGCATCCAGCTTATGGGATGCGGACACTGGTCGGGCAATTTTTCCTGCTACAATGTCTTTGCAGACCTTCCATATCCTGTCACATGTGATTCGCTTTGATGACCGCCACACAAGAGCAGCCTGCCGTCAACACGACAAGCTGGCACCAATCAGGGAAGTTTGGCAGAAGTGGGTGGAGCGCCTGCCACTCATTTACAAACCAGGTCCTGACATCACTGTTGATGAGCGTCTCGTCGGTTTTAGGGGACGGTGCCCATTCAAGAAGTATATGCCAAACAAACCACCTAAGTATGGTATAAAGATATGGGCATGTGATGCGAAGACAAGTTATGCCACAGTTTTTTCACTGGTTTCAAAAAAGTGACTTTGGTAAATATTTCAGTGAAGTACTCTGTGATAAATAGTACAATAGGTTTCATCTTAGTATTTGTTATAGTCAAAATAATATCTATATAATGTTTTTTTCCCTAAAAAAAACGAGTGGTATGAGCTCAGCTAAATGAGCGACGAGCGACAGTGTCGGCTTTAAACATTATAAAATAGATAAAATCCAAATATTTTGAATGGAATCCGTGTTGGTGTTCAGAAATCAAATCATGTCTGATACCTCTATTGTGGTATAATTAAAAAAAAAAAATAAGATTACACTCTTTGTAAATAAGCTTTTTTTCCTTGAGGTTTAACCCTTGTTGTGTATTTCATAGTTAAATAATTTGGTTTATCATTAACTGAATGCAGGTTGTTATAAGGTGGATTGGTGTGATGCTTTCTTTGCCTGTTTGATGTTATATGTATGTATCAGTAAGGGTGATGAGGAGGAGTACAGGGCTGCTGTGGACAACTTTGTCACATGGTGCGAGCAGAACCATCTGCAGCTCAACGTAACAAACACAAAGGAGCTGACTGTGGATCTGAGGAGGACCAAGACGCCGATGACCCCTGTTTCCATCCAGGAGGTCAGTGTGGACACTGTAGAGGATTACAAGTACCTGGGAGTTCACAATGACAATAAACTGGACTGGGTAAAGAACACTAATGCCCTCTACAGGAAGGGTCAGAGCCGTCTCTATTTTCTGAGGCGGCTGAGGTCCTTCAACATCTGCCGGACTATGATGAGGATGTTCTATGAGTCTGTGGTGGCCAGTGCTATCCTCTATGCTGTTGCATGCTGGGGCAGCAGGCTGAGGGTGGCGGACTCCAACAGACTCAACAAACTGATCCGCAAGGCCAGTGACGCTGTGGGGGTGGAGCTGGACTCTCTGACGGTGGTGACAGAGAGGAGGATGCTGCGGGGCATCTTGGACAATGTCCCACATCCTCTCCATGACGTACTGGTCGGACACAAGAGCACCTTCAGTGTGAGACAAATGTACAACTGAACGCCACAGGAAATCATTCCTGCCTGTGGCCATCAAACTGTTCAACTCCTCCCTCTGAGTGTCGACACTCAGAAGAAACAGACTGGAAATATTCTAAATAAACTACCTCACTATTACTTATTCTCAAATGATAGAGACATATAGAAATACATATACATTCCTGCTGTATATATTTTTAACTTTTATTTATGTATTCTCTATTTCTTATTTTTTATATTTTGTACATACTTTTATTTCTAAATTGATGCTGCTTTCTAATCTTCAATGGGAGCACCAGTACTGTAAAATTTCCCTCCAGGGATGAGTAAAGTATTTCTGATTCTGATTCTGATTATATTTAGCACTTCAGTATACAGAATAAGTTTGTGTTCATGTCCCAAGAAAGGAATGATTGGGAGTCCATTTACCACTCTGGTCATTCATATTACAGAAACACATGTACAGGGGCTGGACAAAATAATGGAAACACTTTGCTTTGATTTGAATGAAAGACAAATGTTACAGAGACTGATAAATTGTCTTTTCCAGACTCTTCCTCTTTACCTGTGAAATAACTTCAACTGATACTCCCATCAGTGGCTTTTCACCATCAGTCACTGAATACAGTACATTTGAAATGTTATATATTTATAGGTATTTGTATGTGTGTGTTTACATAGTAAATATATGGAAGCATCATTTGAAAATCCACCTTCAGATTTATTGAAATGGTCTAAAATGACAAATCTTTCCCAACTGGCTTCATATTAACAAACATACATCATGAAGCATTATACAAAAATAATAATCAACAAATAACAACAATGAAATGTTCTGTGTTTTGCTATATAGGTGATGATGACATCTCACAGTAATCAGCTTCAGTTTGTGTGGAAACCGCTTTCTCTGTAGGTTTCCTTAGAAAACTAGATATTAAATTAGATGTAGTGTAGAGTACAACCCTAGACCAGAATAGTGATAATATATTATAGATTAAACAAAACAATGTAATGTAGAAAGATAATATGGTTTACAGTTGGATAGTAGTGGGAGAGAACAGTGACTGTGTCTCACATATGAAGAATGACATGCACAGTTTATATGTACGAAGGAATCCATCAGGTTAAAAGGGTAATTCTCCTTCAGGCAGCTCCATATACAGTCAGAGTAGAAGAAAACGAGGAAACAGCACCACCATGTGGTCAAAGAATACACTGCAGCTGCAGCGCATCTGTAAAAACCCCTGTATCGCACCAGTCTGACTCCATCCATCGTGATGCACCTCTCCTCGTTAGTATAGTGGACAGTATCTCCGCCTGTCACGCGGAATCGGTATTTTTCTAGGGTTGTAATTTTCACTATATTGATCTCTCGCTCTCCTATACTATATATTTACTTAATGTATTTCAATATCTGTGACAGAACATGTAGGCTGGCCTTCATTTGGTGCAACAACAAAGATTTTATTGTACTGTATATTATTAACCTGCAGTAGAAACAGGAAAGCTACAGTCAGGTTTATTCAACATTTTCAACGTCTGAAATTGAAGATCTGATTCTGACCATATCCATACAGGTCAAAGGTTACATACAACTAACATACCTGTTGAGTTCCCACAACTAATACAGCTTGTGGGTTTATGGTACATATATACACACACCGGGTTTTATTCCGATAGAAGGATTGTTAATGAGAAAAACTGTAGGATAACCTTCAGTTTACCTACCAACATCTAGGACAATGTTTCACATCCTCTCCATGACATACTGGTCAGGCGAGAGCAGCTTCAGTGGGAGACTCATTCCTCCCAAATGCACAACTGAGCGCCACAGGAAATCATTCCTGCCTGTGGCCATCAAACTGTTCAACTCCTCCGTCTGAGTGTCACTGACACTCAGAATAAACAGACTGGAAATATTCTAAATGTACTACCTCAATATTACTTATTCTTAAATGACAGTGCAATATATTGCTGCTGTATATATTTTTTACTTAGATATTGTAAAGGTGTATATTTTGTACACACTTTCATTTATTAATGAGAGCACCCGTACTGTACAATTTCCCCCCAGAATTAATAGTTAATAGTTTTTCTGATTCTGACTACCTTGAGATTGTGGTTGTGGAATAGCCACAGACATAGATGAAGATGAAACTAATCAAGTATATGTCACAGAGAAAAGTGAGTTGTACAAATACATTGTTATTTAGTTATTATTTATTTGAGATGTATAGTATTAAATTCATTGTACTATTAAATAAATCAGCAGAACAGCAGCTCTTAGTTGAAGTGGTGGGTGGCTCTTAAAAGAGCCTTTGTGTTGTTGGGATGAACAGCAGGTTTACTTAGAGCTGGTGTACTTGGTCACGGCCTTGGTCCCCTCGGACACGGCGTGCTTGGCCAGCTCACCGGGAAGGAGCAGGCGGACGGCGGTCTGGATCTCCCTGGAGGTGATGGTGGAGCGCTTGTTGTAGTGAGTTAGACGGGAGGACTCACCGGCGATGCGCTCAAAGATGTCGCTCACGAAGGAGTTCATGATCAGCATGGCCTTGGAAGAGATACCGGTGTCGGGGTGGACCTGCTTCAGGACCTTATACACGTAGATGGCGTAGCTTTCCCTCCTGGTCTTTCTCTTCTTCTTGCCGGTCTTAGTGACGGTCTTAGAGACGGCTTTCTTTGAGCCCTTCTTCGGTGCTTTCACTGGATCAGGCATGATGACGTTCGTATGAATTTCTTCAATGGATGAACTAACATTAGCTGAGAGGGCTAACTTGTATGCGCTTGATGCAAATGTCACTGTGCTGTTCCTCCTACAGGATTGGCTGAGTTTCTAAACGCGACTGAGCATGCGCTGCACAAACATCTGTGAAACATTCCTCTATGAGAAGTGAATGTGAACACAGATTCAAACAGAATCAGAATCAGAATCAGAAACTGTTTATTGCCAAGTAACATACATTACAAGGAATTTGCTGTGGTCTGAAGGTGCTGTTGTTTTGATAACAAATAAGTAGAATATAAAAGCTAGAATAAGAATAAGAATAAAAGTAAAAATAAGATAAGATAAATAACAACAGTGCAGTGACCAGAATAAAGTAAAGTGTCCAGATAAAGTGTCCATATCACCCTCTCTGCAGAGCGGATGATACGCTGCAGTCTGCGTCTGTCCTTGGTGGAGGCAGCAGCGTACCAGACGGTGATGGAGGAGGTGAGGATGGACTCTATGATGGCAGTGTAGAAGTGAACCAGCATTTTTTGTGGCAGGTTAAACTTCCTCAGCTGCCTCAGGAAGTACATCCTCTGTTGGGCTTTCTTGATGAGGGAGCTGATGTTCAGCTCCCACCGGAGGTCCTGGCTGATGATGGAGCCCAGGAAACGGAAGGACTCCACAGTGTCCACTGGAGAGTCACGCAGGGTGATGGGGGCGGGTGGGGCTGCGCTCTTCCTAAAGTCAACAACCATCTCCACTGTCTTTGAAGCGTTAAGCTCCAGGTTGTTGCTGTTGCACCAGGTCACCAGATGGTCAATCTCCCACCTGTAGGCAGACTCATCCTCTCCAGAGATGAGTCCGATGAGGGTGGTGTCGTCCGCGAACTTCAGGAGCTTGACAGACTGGTGACTGGAGGTGCAGCTGTTGGTGTAGAGGAGAAAGAACGCCGCCTTGAGGGGAGCCGGTGCTGATCGTCCGCGAATCTGAGACGTGTTTCCCCAGCTTCACGTGCTGCTTCTGCGTCGTCTACAGACCTGTTGGCTCTGTAGGCGAACTGCAGGGGGTCCAGCAGAGAGTCTGTGATGGATTTGAGGTGGGACAGGACCAGGCGTTCAAATGATTTCATGACCACAGAGGTCAGGGCGACGGGTCTGTAGTCATTTAATCCTGTGGGCCCTGGTTTTTTGGGGACGGGGATGATGGTGGAGGCCTTGAAGCAGGCTGGCACGTGGCATGTCTCCAGTGAGGTGTTGAAGATGTCCGTGAACACCGGAGACAGCTGATCGGCGCAGCGCTTCAGGCAGGATGGGGAGATGGAGTCTGGTCCAGCAGCTTTACGCGGGTTTTGTCTCTTGAAGAGCCTGTTCACATCTCTTTCAAGGACAGACGTGTCGATGCTGGAAAAGGGGGGGGGGCACTGTGGGGGGCAGCTGTGGTGGTAGGAGGTGTGAGAGTTCAGCCCCAGGTGTGATGAGGGGGTTGGGGCTGTTGGGCTGGAGCTGGTGGGTGATGGTGTGGGGGATGGTGTCAGGACTGTCCCATTGTCTTTCAAAGCGACAGTAGAAGTCGTTGAGGCTGTTGGCGAGGCGTCAGTCGTTAGCAGAGTTGGGGGCTCTTGGCTTGTAGTTGGTGATCTGCCTGAGCCCCCTCCACACAGAAGCAGAGTTGTTGGAGGAGAACTGGTCTTGTAGTCTCTCTGAGTACAGTCGTTTAGCTTCCCTCACCGCCTTGCTAAACTTGTACTTGGCTTCCTTAAACTCCGCTCTGTTGCCACTTTTAAACGCCTCTTCCTTTTCCAACCTCAGCTGTCGCAGTCTTGCTGTGAACCAGGGTTTGTCGTTGTTGTAACTCACCCTGGTCCGAGTTGGTACACAGCAGTCCTCACAGAAGCTGATATATGAAGTCACAGCCTCTGTGTACTCACCCAGACTGTTGGTAGCAGTCCTGAAAACATCCCAGTCAGTACAGTCCAAACACGCCTTCAGGTCCTCTGCAGCTTCACTGGTCCACTTCTTCGAAGTTCTCACAACAGGCTTAGAAAGTTTTAATTTCTGCCTGTATGCAGGAATCAGGTGGACCATGTCGTGGTCAGAGTGTCCCAGTGCAGCGCGGGTGACGGCGTGAAAAGCGTTACTGACTGTGGTGTAACAGTGATCCAGAGTGTTCCCCTCCCTGGTGGGGCATTTAATAAACTGTTTGTATTTTGGGAGTTTGACTGTATTAATATCAGTGGTGGAGGAAGTATTTAAATATTACTCAGAGAGATCCAACGCTACCAATATAGCTGAGTATGTATACTGGAGTTAAAGTACTAATACCGCACTGTAAAATACTCTTTTACAAGTAAAAGTCCTGAATTGATGATCAGGAAAATGTACTGAAAGTATTAAAAGTAAATGTACTTTCTATCATTAGATTATTATTAATGTCATTAAAGTAAAAGCAGGATTTTACTGTTGTAGTTGGTTGAGGTGGAGCTCATTCAACTACTTGATATTGGACTGCAACTAATAATTGTTTTCAGTACGGCTAAATCTGCTTATTATTTATTTATTGATTGATTGATTGATCAATCATTCACAGTGTTTATGGTGTTTGACCAACATCTGGAAAGAGTTTTATTTTTATTGACAGTAATAATGGTAACCCAAGACGTATTGGGACAGTAACTGTTCCCCCCCCCCCCCCCCCCATTGTTTCAATGATGTAATGGGCAGAAAATAATAATAATAATGATCCAGTTGGACTGAGCTTGTTGGGTTTCAGACAATGTTCATATTCTTTATATAAAGACATGTTTATGATTTAGTACTATGCAGTATTGATGTTTGTGAATGTGCTGTACGGCTTCTGCCACCAGGTGGAGACTTGGCGTTCACAGTGGTTTTGATTCTATTTCATCGATTATTCTGTGAAACCTTACAAAATTTAAATATCTGAGGTGTCAAATGTCAAATTTATTATTTTACATTGTTTTGACTTTTGATATTATTGGAATAACTAAAATCATTAACAGGAGCAGCAGAGGAAGAAGCTCTTTAGTTCAGAGTGAGGTGGCTCTTAAAAGAGCCTTTGTGTTGTTGTTGTAAACAGGTCTGGGGTCAGTTTAAGCCCTCTCTCCGCGGATGCGGCGGGCCAGCTGGATGTCCTTGGGCATGATGGTGACCCTCTTGGCGTGGATGGCGCACAGGTTGGTGTCCTCGAACAGACCGACCAGGTAAGCCTCGCTGGCCTCCTGCAGAGCCATGACGGCGGAGCTCTGGAAGCGCAGGTCGGTCTTGAAGTCCTGAGCGATCTCCCTCACCAGGCGCTGGAAGGGCAGCTTGCGGATCAGCAGCTCGGTGGACTTCTGGTAGCGGCGGATCTCTCTGAGAGCCACGGTACCGGGCCTGTAACGGTGAGGCTTCTTCACTCCGCCGGTGGCCGGGGCGCTCTTACGGGCGGCCTTGGTCGCCAGCTGCTTCCTGGGGGCTTTGCCTCCGGTGGATTTACGGGCAGTCTGCTTGGTTCTTGCCATCTTAACTTGTTTCTCTGATCGGGAGAAGAGTGTAGTAAAGAGAGGAGACTCGCTGCTCTTAAACTGTGAACCGGTGACGCTTCTTCAGACCTCCGGATCCTGATTGGTGAGGGGCTCCTCCTGGAGCTCAGCACCGCCCAGAGGAGCGACCCGCCGCCTGAATCTCAGCTGCTTATTGGCGAGAAAGCCGTTCAAAACTTCCGCCAAAATTCAGAGCGGGCCGCCCTCTGCTGCTCTGCTGGAAGCCCCTTTTCTGGTTGGTCTTGAAGAACCTCCCCGCGCGCTCCGCGGATGTATAAAAAGGGGTTTGGGCTGTCGGAGACACAGTTTCTTTGAGTACCGTCTCTAAAGAGCAGATTTAACGATGAGTGGACGAGGCAAAACCGGAGGAAAAGCCAGAGCTAAGGCCAAGACCCGCTCCTCTCGTGCCGGGCTTCAGTTCCCGGTCGGCCGTGTTCACAGGCTGCTCAGGAAGGGTAACTATGCTCAGCGTGTCGGTGCCGGAGCCCCCGTCTATCTGGCGGCGGTGCTGGAGTACCTGACCGCTGAGATCCTGGAGTTGGCCGGGAACGCTGCCCGCGACAACAAGAAGACCAGGATCATCCCCCGTCACCTGCAGCTGGCCGTCCGCAACGACGAGGAGCTCAACAAGCTGCTGGGCGGAGTCACCATCGCTCAGGGCGGCGTGCTGCCCAACATCCAGGCGGTCCTGCTGCCCAAGAAGACCGAGAAGCCCGCCAAGAAGTAAACACCCGGAACCGGCTGACAACAAACAAAACAACGGCTCTTTTAAGAGCCACACACTTCTGACTAAAGAGCGACTTCCTATTATTTAATGGCCGTTTCATTCAATAATTATTATTGGACTATTTTGACACTAATTTATGGGTAAAAATATATCATGTATCTCTGATCCATCCAGAAAAAATACAATACAAAGAAGTTCAAAACTTGTTTGGAAGCGGGAGAAAAACCAGTTGAAAACGACTGGGTTAGAGCCAGTAGGATGATACAATCCCAAATATTATTTTATTCATTTTAATTAAAACAACTCAGTAATGGATTTGTTATACTATTGGTGACTGTTAAAGGCCGATAGTATTGAAAAATTGTGGACAAATGTAGACAGTGGCAAGTAAAAACTTGCGGCAGAACCAGACTGGTGGGCGGTCATCTGCTTTGACTGGTTGGGTTGGAGAGAGACAGACAGACAGAGATGTATGGCAGCACTAGCAGTAGCCATAGCAGCTATAATTATAAAAAAATATGGAAATATGACTGATAGTTTCAGCTGTAATAACTGGAATCAGAATCAGAATCATGATAATAGCAATAACAGCTTTAAAAGTAACAGAACTACGACTAAAAATAATAACTAGTGTCAAGCGGGCCCATGGCAGCAGCGGGAGAGGAGGAAAGCTCAGTGCATCATGGGAAGTTAACCAGCTGTCTAGGCCTACAACAGCATAACTAGGGGCTGGTCCAGGCAGGCCTGAGCCAGCCCTTAACTATAAGCCTGATCAAAAAGCAAAGTTTTAAGCCTACTCTTGAAAGTAGAGAGTGTGTCTGCCTCCCGGACTCAAACTGGGAGCCGATTCCACAGGAGAGGAGCTCGATAGCTGAAGGCTCTGGCTCCTGTTCGGCTTTTTGGAGACTCTAGGAACCACAAGCAGCCCTGCATTCTGGGAGCGCAGTGCTCTAGTGGGGTAATAGGGTACTATGAGCTCTTTAAGATATGATGGTGCCTGACCAGTAAGAGCTTTGTAGGTGAGGAGAAGGATTTTAAACTCTATTCTGGATTTTACAGGGAGCCAGTGCAGAGAAGCTAATACAGGAGAAATATGATCTCTGTTCCTGGTTCCTGTCAGTACACGAGCCGCAGCATTCTGGATCAGCTGGAGAGTCCTCAGGGACTTATTGGGACAGCCTGAGAATAAGGAATTGCAATAATCCAGCCTAGACGTGACAAATGCATGCATTCATTTTTCTGCATCTGTTTGGGACAGGATTTTCCTGATTTTTGCGATGTTATGGAGGTGAAAGAAGGCTGTTTGTTTTATGTGAGAGTTAAAGGACGTGTTCTGTTTAGAAGGGCAATAATCAGTTGAAAAATACAGCCAATAGGATGATACAATCCCAAATATTAGTTATTTTATTAACTTTATTTAAGAAAGATCATTATTAATGTGTGTTAAACTATTGGTGACTGTTAAAGTGCAATAGTAATGAAAAGAGACAACAAATTATTACAAGCCTAATATTATCGTTACTATTACTATTATATGCGCCACATTTTGACATAATTTGAAGTAATTCTGAATTAGAAGTCTTTTTTTCCCAACGTCAACAATTAAAGCAGGAATCCACTCATTCAAATCCTCAAAGACTTTTGTCCTTTAATAATAATTAACATATTATTATCAATCAATTATGTGACGGATTAAGAGTGCTGTTGAAAGGGCGCTGTGTGTTTCTTCATCTCTGTGTGACTAAATGTTTGTGGAGGTCTGCAGCTCATCAGTGTGTTTCAGTCAGCTGCTCACATTCACTTCACACTGGATCTGAAACATATTATTCATTAAGAGTTTGCTGCTCTCCTGAGGTATATTTATTCTTCCTTTATGTGACGCCTTTAATGTTGGTTAATATTAATCCAATCGACATGAATCATTGTTGTATTTCCTTGTAACATTTATCCTTAGTGTTGCAATATTTGAAGCGTGCATGTGTACAGTGATGGAGGGACCGCTTGAGATTACGGCTCACAACGTACAGCGTGATTCTCCCCACTTTGTGGTGTAATTCTTGTACTGATAGTGATTCAATATTTTGTGGTACAATTCAATTTAATTTAGTTAACAGGCAATTTGCAATTGCATCCATGTTTCTTTATATAAAAACAATATTCATATTCCAAATGTACTGGTGGTACATGACAGAGGTTATTTATTCTTCCTGTATTTGTCTCATTAACAAAAGAGAAACAGCTGTATTTCCTTGATTGTGTTACTCTTCCTCCTCTTAAACACTAAAAACATTTGTAATATAATTATTTTCTAATGTGTGCTGTTCATGACAACAGTAAGAATAAGTGGGACCAGGCTCTTTCAGGATGATGTGGTGGCTCTTAAAAGAGCCTTTTGTCGGGACGTTGATCATCAGACTGATGGCAGCTCACTTCTTCTTGGGTGCTGCCTTCTTCACTTTGGGCTTGGCAGCCTTCTTTACGGGGGTCTTTTTGGCTGCGGGGGCCTTTTTTGCTGCGGGGGCCTTTTTGACCATCTTCTTGGGGCTCTTGGTGACCTTCTTGGGGCTCTTGGTGACCTTCTTGGGGCTCTTGGCTGTTTTCTTGGCCGCTGCGGGTTTCTTCACCTTCTTCGGAGACTTCTTAGCGGCTGCTGGCTTCTTGGCTGCCGCTGTCTTGGGCTTTTTGGCCGCTGCGGGCTTCTTGGCTGCTGCGGGTTTCTTGGCTTTAGGAGCCGCTTTCTTGGCTGCTGCGGGCTTCTTGGCCTTGGTGTCCGCCGTCTTGTTCATCTTGAACGAGCCGGAGGCCCCTGTTCCTTTGGTCTGGACAAGAGTACCCTTGATCACCAGGCTCTTGATCGCGGTCTTGACGCGGGCCCTGTTCTTGTCCACATCGTAGCCTCCGGCAGCCAGAGCCTTCTTGAGGGCGGCCGCGGACACGCCGCTCCGCTCCTTGGACGCGGCCACAGCTTTAACGATGAGCTCGCCGACGCTGGGGCCGGTCTTCTTCGGCTTGGAAACCTTCTTCTTGGCTGCTTTGGCCGGGGCGGCGGCCGGAGCTGGAGCTACTTCTGCCATTGTCTTGTTGTAGTTGAGTTCCTCCTCACGATAACACGAGAGTCTGAGTGTTGGAGAGTTCCGAGCAGGAGGCTGCACTTAAACACACCATGAGAACCGTGGAGACTCAGCCCGGCTCCTGCCCCTCGGTGCAGTCTGGATGCCGCCACTTGTGTTTTCTGTGCACCGATAAAAGAGTCCAGACTACATGTGGGAGCAGGTCTGCGGGCTGACAGTGGAGGCAGCCGGTAGCGGACTCGTGTCTCTTCATATTGAAGTCATGTTGAGCTCTGATGCGCTCTGCACTTTGTTTGTGGAGCCTCCAAACTTCACATATTCACCGCCGTGGCCGCCACTTTCCCCTCTCATTTCTCTCCTAAAAGGTTTTAAAAAGCGTCAGATCTCCGTCAAAAGCCGTTTTCCAGCTGAGCCACATGTTTGTTCAGAGACTCAAAGTAAAAACAATCATCTGTTGATCATCAGTTTGTAATAAACTCAAGTTCTTCTGGCGGCAGCAAACACACTGATGATGGCTGAGGCTGATGGTGCTGTTCAGCCAGACTTCCTGTCAGAGCTGCTCACTGTCAACATGTCCTCTGCTCAGGACAACTTTTGTGTACAGCACTTATATTTATTTATTTCACTTTGTTACAGAATGTGTATATTTATTATTCATATCTGGTGGTGTTTTTGCTTTTTAAGAAATCTTTATTAAATTTTAACAAAGCCAATACACAGTAAAATAGCCACATATAGAAACATACATAAACATATATAACATACAGCAAAATATTACCAAGTAGAATACAAATTATGAAAAGGTGTTCCAGGTCTTTCTGTCAATGTCCAGGATGTTCCATGGCAGGATGTGTTTTTGGTCCAGGGTTCTCCTCCTCCGGAGGTCAGTGACAGTTTGTTTGATGACTGAGTTACTGTTGAAAACAGTCTGATTTTTTATCATGATGCATCTAGATGTCCATAGTTTATTGCGTACGATGCTGATGATGAGTTGATGCAGTTCCTTATGTTTAGGAGGCATCGTCTCCTCCAACAGTCCATACATAACTGAATTATAATTTATATTACACTTGAAACCAAACATTTTTAAAATACTCTTCTTGTGCTCTGTTGATTAAAAGATGTTCTTGAGTCTCGTCCTCATCACAATAAATCATTAGACATTTTTTGGTGGTGACATAACAACTCCAAACAACTACAACTCTCACAGGAAGTCTGCCTACAGAGATGAGCCATCAGACATCTCTGATGCTGTCTGACAGGTTTTTATTTCCTAATATTTGGATCACTTCTGTGCTTTTTCTTCACTTAAGTTTTTATATTCAATCAACCCCCCATATTTAAAATCATTAATTTTATGAAATATTATCTTGCTAGTAAGACCACACCAGTCTATCTGCAGATGCTGGTGTACAAAAATAAAATCTCCAAAAATTATTTCATAATAAGGGCCATGTCTCGCCCCCCCTTCCTTTTTCTCTACATGGAGAGATCTCCAACCCAGAGAGCATCTCTAAAGATGGTGCCTGAGACATTTTTAACAAAAGCAATATTCAAACGTATACCGAGCTCTACAGCACCGAGCCCACCATGTTTTTTACTTTTATACATTAACTCTCTCTTGGTGACTTCCCTGGTTGTTCCCCAAACTAAGTTAACACACTGTTTATTTAACTGGATTATCATTTTATTAGGTGGGGGAAAAATATTTAGGTAGTTTAGATAGAATGAAGGTTTTCACTATATTAACTCTTGATTTGTAATTAGTATTTTTATTTTCCCATTTTTCAAATAGTCAAACCCAGTATTTTAATTTCTTGTTTGATTTGAATATTAATATTACTCATTCTCCACCCCTCACAAAGACAATCATGACCTTAAATAAATTGTGTACCAAACTTACTTGGGGAACAAATAATGAAGTCATTTAATTATGACACAGTAAATGCATACATAACATGGGAATACATATTGTAATTTTGTAAATTGTGTTTTATGTGAATGTGAAGTAGTGCTCCACTTTCTTCTGTAGGGGTTGAATGTAACTACTAACTTATCCTGAGCACAGACATGGTGGAATTCTACAGTATCTGAAACATAATGCATCATTAATAACATGTTGAATAAAAGTAATGCGAATTAAGAATTTAGTTAATGAATTAAAGTAAGTTGTAATCAGCCGGTATCCAGCAAGTTTCGGATTTAACTATATAAAATGTCTTACATCTATCAGTTGTTTATTGTTCATTCTAAACATTAATAAAGCATGAGCATGACTACAATCTGGGGAAACCACAGTTTCTTGCTCCCTTCTCCTGTTGAAAAAATGCTATTGCAAGGTAATTATTTTGGTTTAAAGATTATTCATAAAAAGTAAAGAAAGCCTTTTGAAAAGAAAAAATAAATACAGATATCATTTCAAATTACGAAATCAAATAAATACATTCACACAAATGTGATCACAAATTAGTGGGCATCATATGCTCAGCTTGAAAGAAGTCTCTTCTCAGCTATGAGTCAACAAAGCCAGTTGCAACAGCAGCAGCAGCAGCAGCGGCATCAGAGGATGACCAGCTGGCTGGTTTTGGCTCTCATGCCAACATTACCTGGTGACAGATTTGGGACAGCTGGGATGACAGCTATGGTCCCTTCATACTGAGGAAAAGCTGTTCAGAGACAAAGATACACAAGCTACAACAATACCTGCAAAAGAAGCTGCACTCCGCCTCTGGCTCCTACCTCACTCAAAGCCATCAGTGGGTCTTGTTTTCCATTTGTTTTGTCAAAAAGATGCACATGTTGTCAAGTATTTTAGTTCACCAAAGGGAATAAACCTGCATCATTTCAGTGGTGATTTTATTTTTATGGAATTTGTTAAAGGTAAAAACTTTTTTTTAACTCTAATTTATTTTGAATTGTATGTTTGTGTTTTGTATGTGACCTTGCCCTTTGGATCTGTGTGTTTGTTGAATATTTAAACTGTCACTGTCACACATTTCAGTCACTAATGTCTACATGTCTCATTAATAAGTGAATAACTATAGTGATCACTAAAACGTCAATAACTGACTGCGTAGATGGAGTAAGAAAACCATTACAGGAGAGGCATCAGGGTTTTATTTTATCTAGACGATCTAATTGTGATGGCATCCTCCAGAGAGAGCAGTGCTTCACTCGGTGGTGCTTATAAAACACCTGTTACTCCTGTGTTGCCATAAAGTGGAGAAAGAGCTCTCCCCTTCCCTCCCAGGGCCATGGCAGCCTATTTTATAGACTTTATTGTGCACTGTGTGCTTATGGGGCATGCTTGTGTACTGGTGTGTTAGTGCTTGTGGACTCTGATGATCCAGTGGGGCATTGAGCACATCCAGCCTCGCCCTTATAAAATGAGCACTTCTGCACCTTTGTAAAGTGATTTATGTGCGCTGTCAGTCTCTCCATCTTGTCTCTTTATCAGAGATGAGCTCAGCCATTATGAGGCCGAATCCTGCAAAGTCATAACCACCTCTTTCAGATCAAGGATTCTTTTTTCTTTTTTTTTTTTAGAAATCTTTATTAAATTTTAACAAAGCAAATACACAGTAAAACAGCCACATATAGAAAGACACATAAACGCATATAACGCTGCCGACAGAGATGAGCCATCGGACATCTAAGCCAATTATTTATGTTTGAGATATTAAAGGAATTCTAAAAACATCGGATGAATAATTCAAATATTCTTATTGAATTATTGGGCTGTATTAATAACGTAATAATGTGATTATTTTGAATTGATCTGACTTTCAATCTGTTGTAAACTAAACTGATTACAGCCTATCAATACATCAATAATATATTATATATATTCAATGTTTACCTCCGTTTCAAGTCCGACATTTAAAAAATCTGCCCTTTCAATTTTAGGACGGTTACTTTGTGTTGGCGCATGCTCAGTCTCGAGCACAACAACTAAGCCAATCCTGTGTGAGCAACAGCACACATAATATGCATCAAGCGCATATAAATACAGCTTCCGACGCGTGGTATAGCCATCTGTATCGTGAAACCGACACAGGAGCCAATATGCCTGAACCTGTCAAAGCGCCCAAGAAGGGCTCAAAGAAAGCCGTTTCAAAAGTCACCAAGAGTGGAAAGAAAAGGAGGAGGACTAGAAAAGAGAGCTATGCTATCTACGTGTACAAGGTCCTGAAGCAGGTCCATCCCGACACCGGCATCTCCTCTAAGGCCATGGGCATCATGAACTCCTTCGTGAGCGACATCTTCGAGCGCATCGCCGGTGAGGCTTCCCGTCTGGCTCACTACAACAAGCGCTCCACCATCACCTCCAGGGAGATCCAGACCGCCGTCCGCCTGCTGCTACCCGGTGAACTGGCCAAGCACGCCGTGTCCGAGGGGACCAAGGCCGTGACCAAGTACACCAGCTCCAAGTAAACCCGCTGTTCATCCCAACAACACAAAGGCTCTTTTAAGAGCCACCCACTACTTCAACTAAGAGCAGCAGTCCTGCTGGTTCATTTAATTGTTTATATTTCAGTAAACAACTATGTATTTGTACAACTCACTTTTCTCTAACATGATTAGTTTCGTCACTTCTCATTTTACAACAATCTTTAACTGAAGGTTAGCATACAGTTTTTCTCATTAACTTTCTTTTTATCAGAATAAAACACGAGTTAAATTAACCTTTACTCTGCAGATGGATATGGTCAAACTGTTGTTAAAGAAACCTCACTGTAGCTTTATTGTTTTTACTGCAGGTAATACTATTTTACATTACAATAAAATCCTCTTTGATGTTGCACCAAATGGAGTCCAGCCTACGTGTTCTGTCCCAGATATCGAAATTCAGTAATTACAGATGTGTTCACGTAGCATAGGAATGAGAGAGATCAACATAGTGAAAAGTACAACCCTAGAAAGTCATGTGAGACAAACTCTAGTCTTCGGCGTGAGACACTGTCCACTATACTAACGAGGAGAGATGCATTGTCATGTAGAGGAGTCAGAACAGATTTTTTCACTGGTTCTTAAAATGAGCTGCAGCTGCAGTGTATTCTTTGACCACATGGTGCCGCTGTTTCCCCTCGTGTTTTCTATTCTGACGGTATGGAGTTGCTTGAAGGAGAATTACCAATTGAATCTGATAGATTGCTGTGTACATATAAACTGTGTATGTCATACTTAATATATGACATACAGTCACTTTTCTCTCCCAGTACTATCCAATTGTAACCATATTACAATGTATAACCTAAACTATAACATATTATGACTGTTCTGGTACGGTTGATTAGTCGGATGTGGTCGAGTGGTGACTTTGCTTCTCCTCGTTAGTATAGTGGACAGTATCTCCGCCTGTCACGCGGAAGACCGGGGTTCGATTCCCCGACGGGGAGTTTTTTTTGTGTGAAAAAGGTTACGATATTCTCTATGAGCGATGTACTTTATCAGCTGAGGGAATACTTTATGTATTCAAACCTGTTGAGCCGTAAGTTAGAAATGCCACCAAGCAAAGCCATCCATTACATTAACTGCATGCGTCAGGTTTCCCCGGGAAGTTATTCAGCTATTCAGTTAGTGATGCAGAAAATGCATCAACCTACTTATGTTTTTATGCTTGGTCCTGATTTGCTGCTAAGTCCATTCTATAGGCTTTGTGCTGTGTTTAGTAGATTCTCAGGTAACATTACAAACCCAGGCAGAGACAGCAAGGCCGAGGTTAAAGTCAGGGTTAGCCCAGATTGTGTCCGTGTGAAACCTTTCTTAGGCTGAGGATAAATGCGGGGGGTGGGAAAAGCCCTTTACACTGCTGGTGTTGCAGTGAACAGAACACAGAGTAGTCTATTGGTATTTATTCCAGATAATATTCAATCATTAGAATTAATTTCACTTTGAAGTAATTTCATCATATCCTTCATTATGGGACAGTGTCAGACCTAATTGCTTTTTTTGAGTATCATGCTTAAATGTATAGTTTAAAGTTTAAGAGCTCAAATGTGCAGTTGTCACGTTAGAATTAAACACGAGTGGTAAAATTAAAATATTAACTTACGACAGCATGATTCTCTTGCCTTATTTGCAGCAACAGTGTTGTTTTTTGCTGTAATATATTTTGTGTTCTTCATAGCTTTCTATTATAACAACCTGTTCCTCTTGACTGGAGTAGGCTGCACGTGACCGGTCAAATTCTTGTTGAAGAAGACTCAAGTGACTCGTCACCCAGTGGCTCTTTTAAGAGCCACTGGATCAACTCAAAGAGCTGATGTTCTGTAGTGGCATTCAATTGAATTATTGTTTAAGAAAAAATGATCTAAACATTAACCCATGATGTCAGCAGAAATACTACCTTTCTAGAAGGTTTATCTATATTATGTTTTTTTTTTATGATTTTTCATCATGTCACTAAAAGTTTCTTTAAAATGTCTCAAAGTTAATTTGATGTTGTTGTGGAAGAGCTGCTGCACGGCTGATGACTGGATCTTTGGTGTGAACGCAGCCAACGTTTCCCTGACGATGTGCTAACATGTTGAAAATGAAAGTGTTCAAAGTTGGACCAGCGATAAGTTCTACCATCGGCAGTGTGCATTATATTTCTTTCCCAGCAGCGTCTCGGATGGATTCTCTTCCTTCATTCAGACTTCTCTCTGCAGTCTTCTGGGTTGCAGAGAGATGGCAGTGAACTGAAACCTTAAAGGATGTAAAATGCTCATCTGTGATGAAGGTTCAGTAGAGAAGTACAGTCTCTCTCCTCCCGTTGCCTTCTGTGTTTCTCATAACTCTGATGCCACACAGCAACTGATTTGTTGAAACACTGTTGTCATCATTGTCTTTTACAAATTTTCCTTGTTTTCTGTTGCTAAAACACAAATCTTCTATTTAAGTATATGTGTATAGGAAATACTACGATACTCAGTTAACAACAATAACAGAACAACAGACTTTTTCATGACCGTTTTTGTTACCTAGAGGCATCAGATACATATTCATATGCAACCAAACCTCCATTAATTAATTTATAAATCACTGCAGTGGCTGAGCCAGTCCAATTATTGTTCAAATGTTTACATTCTGCTATGAAATCACCAAACAATAATTGATAATATGGAATTTCAGACGTAGCTCTCATTTAATTTACTCCAGTGGTCTTATTTCCAGCCGTCCATGCAGCTCCTCCACTCAGTGCATTTGACACATTTTTAATTAATGGGATTTTTAATTGACTGTTGAGGTTGGGTGCTCCCATGATTTGTTCCCCAAGTAAGTTTGGTACATAATTTGACATTTTTACATGATTGTTTTTATTGATTAATATCTGGTGGAAACATCACCAGATATTAATAATAATTGTGGCACAATTTTTTCTCCCTGTGTTTTTCCTGCTCTGCTGTAGAGTTCATGTGGATCATTCAGAACATTCTGCAACAAAGTGAACTAAATAAATATAAAGTGCTGTACACAAAAGTTGTCCTGAGCAGAGGACATGTTGACAGTGAGCAGCTCTGACAGGAAGTCTGGCTGAACGGCACCATCAGCCTCAGCCATCATCAGTGTGTTTGCTGCCGCCAGAAGAACTTGAGTTTATTACAAACTGATGATCAACAGATGATTGTTTTTACTTTGAGTCTCTGAACAAACATGTGGCTCAGCTGGAAAACGGCTTTTGACGGAGCTCTGATGCTTTTTAAAACCTTTTAGGAGAGAAATGAGAGGGGAAAGTGGCGGCCACGGCGGTGAATATGTGAAGTTTGGAGGCTCCACAAACAAAGTGCAGAGCGCATCAGAGCTCAACATGACTTCAATATGAAGAGACACGAGTCCGCTACCGGCTGCCTCCACTGTCAGCCCGCAGACCTGCTCCCACATGTAGTCTGGACTCTTTTATCGGTGCACAGAAAACACAAGTGGCGGCATCCAGACTGCACCGAGGGGCAGGAGCCGGGCTGAGTCTCCACGGTTCTCATGGTGTGTTTAAGTGCAGCCTCCTGCTCGGAACTCTCCAACACTCAGACTCTCGTGTTATCGTGAGGAGGAACTCAACTACAACAAGACAATGGCAGAAGTAGCTCCAGCTCCGGCCGCCGCCCCGGCCAAAGCAGCCAAGAAGAAGGTATCCAAGCCGAAGAAGACCGGCCCCAGCGTCGGCGAGCTCATCGTTAAAGCTGTGGCCGCGTCCAAGGAGCGGAGCGGCGTGTCCGCGGCCGCCCTCAAGAAGGCTCTGGCTGCCGGAGGCTACGATGTGGACAAGAACAGGGCCCGCGTCAAGACCGCGATCAAGAGCCTGGTGATCAAGGGGACTCTTGTCCAGACCAAAGGGACAGGGGCCTCCGGCTCGTTCAAGATGAACAAGGCGGCGGACACCAAGGCCAAGAAGCCCGCAGCAGCCAAGAAAGCGGCTCCTAAAGCCAAGAAGCCCGCAGCAGCCAAGAAGCCCGCAGCGGCCAAAAAGCCCAAGACAGCGGCAGCCAAGAAGCCAGCAGCCGCTAAGAAGTCTCCGAAGAAGGTGAAGAAACCCGCAGCGGCCAAGAAGGTCGCCAAGAGCCCCAAGAAGGTCACCAAGAGCCCCAAGAAGGTGGTTAAAAAGGCCCCCGCAGCCAAAAAGACCCCCGTAAAGAAGGCTGCCAAGCCCAAAGTGAAGAAGGCAGCACCCAAGAAGAAGTGAGCTGCCATCAGTCTGATGATCAACGTCCCGACAAAAGGCTCTTTTAAGAGCCGCCACATCATCCTGAAAGAGCCTGGTCCCACTTATTCTTACTGTTGTCATGAACAGCACACATTAGAAAATAATTATATTACAAATGTTTTTAGTGTTTAAGAGGAGGAAGAGTAACACAATCAAGTAAATACAACTATTTTTTTTCTCTTTTTTAAATATAAACCTGAGAGACAAATACAGGAAGAATAGATAAAACTCAGACGTGAACAGTCATTTACTAAATCATAAACATGGCAGTTTAGAAGAAGCCATGAAGCACATGCACAAACATCAATAATGCATAGTATTGAATCATAAACATGTCTTTATATAAAGAAACATGGATGCTATTGCAAATGGACCTGTTAGCTAAATTAAATTATACCACAAAATATTGAATCACTGTCAGTACAAGAATTACACCACAAATTGGGCAGAATTACACTGTACATTGTGAGCAGTAACCTCATGGTCCCACCATCACTGTGCACATACACGCATCAAATATTGCAACACTAAGGAGAGTGTTCGTGTGATGTGACTGATCCATGTTTTGGTTTCAGTCCTAATGACACAACTATCTATACTTAAACCAAGATTTCATATCGGCAGTATTGATACTTTGGGGATCGATCAGCCTACTCGTAGTGATTACATCCATCAGAACACATTAAACAGAACGACCACAAGCACTGAAATATACAAACTGAATGAAACCCAACAAGCTCAGTCCAACTTAGATGGATCATTAATACTTTCTGTCCATTACATAATTGAAACAATGAATGGGTTACCATTATTACTGTCAATGAAAATAAAACTCTTTCCAGATGTTGGTCAAAGACCATAAACACTGTGAATGATTGATCAATCAATCAATCGATAAATAATAAGCAGATTAAGCCGCACTGAAAACAATCATTAATTGCAGTCCAATATCAAGTAGTTGAATGAGCTCCACCTCAACCAACTACAACAGTAAAATCCTGCTTTTACTTTAATTACATTAATAATAATGTAATGATAGAAAGTACATTTACTTTTAATACTTTCAGTACATTTTTCTGATTATCAATTCAGGACTTTTACTTATAAAAGAGTATTTCACAGTGCAGTATTAGTACTTTAACTCCAGTATATATACTCAGCTATACTAGTAGCGGCGGATCTCTGTGAGTAATATTTAAATACTATAAGTATATAATAAGTGTTTTTCTTTTGTTCTTCACTTCTTCATTCACTTCTCATAGAGGAATGTGTAACAGTTTGTGCAGCGCATGCTCAGTCGCGTTTAGAAACTCAGCCAATCCTGTAGGAGGAACAGCACAGTCTCTTTTGCATCAAGCGCATATAAATTAGCCCTCTCAGCAAATGTTAATTCATCCATTGAAGAAATTCATACGAACGTAATCATGCCTGATCCAGTGAAAGCACCGAAGAAGGGTTCAAAGAAAGCCGTCTCTAAGGCCGTCACCAAGACCGGCAAGAAGAAGAGAAAGACCAGGAGGGAGAGCTACGCCATCTACGTGTATAAGGTACTGAAGCAGGTCCACCCTGATACCGGTATCTCTTCCAAGGCCATGCTGATCATGAACTCCTTTGTGAGCGACATCTTTGAGCGCATCGCCGGTGAGTCCTCCCGTCTAACTCACTACAACAAGCGCTCCACCATCACCTCCAGGGAGATCCAGACCGCCGTCCGCCTGCTGCTTCCCGGTGAGCTGGCCAAGCACGCCGTGTCCGAGGGGACCAAGGCCGTGACCAAGTACACCAGCTCCAAGTAAACCCGCTGTTCATCCCAGCAACACAAAGGCTCTTTTAAGAGCCACCCACCACTTCAACTAAGAGCTGCTGTCCTGCTGATTCTTTTAATAGTTCAATGAGTTTAATACTATACATCTCATTAAATAATGTAATTGTACAACTTTTTCTGTGACATACAATTGATTAGTTTAATCTTCTGTCTGTGGCTTTTTAGACTCTCATTAACAATCCTTCTATCGGAATAAAACCCGGTGTGTATATATGTACCATAAACCCACAAGCTGTGTTAGTTGTGGGAACTCAACAGGTTTGTTAGTTGTATGTGACCTTTGACCTGTATGGATATGGTCAGAATCAGATCTCCAATTTCAGACGTTGAAAATGTTGAATAAACCTGACTGTAGCTTTCCTGTTTCTACTGCAGGTTAATAATATACAGTACAATAAAATCTTTGTTGTTGCACCAAATGAAGGCCAGCCTACATGTTCTGTCACAGATATTGAAATACATTAAGTAAATATGTAGTATAGGAGAGCGAGAGATCGATATAGTGAAAATTACAATCCTAGAAAAATACCGATTCCGCGTGACAGGCGGAGATACTGTCCACTATACTAACGAGGAGAGGTGCATCACGATGGATGGAGTCAGACTGGTGCGATACAGGGGTTTTTACAGATGCGCTGCAGCTGCAGTGTATTCTTTGACCACATGGTGGTGCTGTTTTCTCGTTTTCTTCTACTCTGACTGTATATGGAGCTGCCTGAAGGAGAATTACCCTTTTGACCTGATGGATTCCTTCGTACATATAAACTGTGCATGTCATTCTTCATATGTGAGACACAGTCACTGTTCTCTCCCACTACTATCCAACTGTAAACCATATTATCTTTCTACATTACATTGTTTTGTTTAATCTATAATATATTATCACTATTCTGGTCTAGGGTTGTACTCTACACTACATCTAATTTAATATCTAGTTTTCTAAGGAAACCTACAGAGAAAGCGGTTTCCACACAAACTGAAGCTGATTACTGTGAGATGTCATCATCACCTATATAGCAAAACACAGAACATTTCATTGTTGTTATTTGTTGATTATTATTGTTGTATAATGCTTCATGATGTATGTTTGTTAATATGAAGCCAGTTGGGAAAGATTTGTCATTTTAGACCATTTCAATGAATCTGAAGGTGGATTTTCAAATGATGCTTCCATATATTTACTATGTAAACACACACATACAAATACCTATAAATATATAACATTTCAAATGTACTGCATTCAGTGACTGAGGGTGAAAAGCCACTGATGGGAGTATCAGTTGAAGTTATTTCACAAGTAAAGAGGAAGAGTCTGGAAAAGACAATTTATCAGTCTCTGTAACATTTGTCTTTCATTCAAATCAAAGCAAAGTGTTTCCATTATTTTGTCCAGCCCCTGTACATGTGTTTCTGTAATATTAATGACCAGAGTGGTAAATGGACTCCCAATCATTCCTTTCTTGGGACATGAACACAAACTTCTTCTGTATACTGAAGTGCTAAATACAACATCAAACAGGCAAAGAAAGCATCACACCAGTCCGCCTTATAACAACCTACTTTCAGTTAATGATCGACCAAATTATTTAACTATGAAATACACAACAATGGCTAAACTTCAAGGGAAAAAAATGTTATTACAAAGAGTGAAATCTTATTTTTTTTAATTATACCACAATAGAGGTATCAGACATGGTTTGATTTATGAACACCAACACGGATTCCATTCAAAATATTTGGATTTTATCTATTTTATAATGTTTAAAGGTTTTAAAGCTGCTAAAAAAAAAAAAAAACATTATAATGATTAAGGAAAATTTGTAGCAGATCCTCTCAATATATCCAGCAGTTCGGCTGTAAACATGACTTTAAAAATACTGTCATGCAACTCCACGATAAAAGAAAATAACTTAAAGTCTGTAAAATAACATTAATTTGAATATTTAACATGTTTAATTAAATTAAAAACAGTCTATCAAATCATGTTACAGACAGAAAGCAGATCTGAACACAAACTGAAGCTGATTAAAGTCATTTTAATAAGTCAGGTCTCTGTACAGCCGAAGAAAGAAATAAGACTTTATTTAAATCTATTAAATCGTGCTGTCGGTCCCTTCATGTTAAATCCAACATTTGGAGGAAATTGAAAGTATTTCCCAGCGGATCAATCTGTGACAGGAGTCCGTCTGACCGCCCTGAGTCACCGGCGGCGTCCGTGTGTTTACCTCCACCGAAAACTTCTCAGATTACAACTAAATGAACCACATTACTGCAGCGACTTCAGTTGTATTACATCCTCACACGTCTCTGCCGACCGGAACACCTCCGTCACATTTAATACACATCACTTTTGGACAGTTTTAGAGACGAAATGTGAAGAAAACTCGCCGCGAGCTGTCCAAAGTGACGGCGTCTTTGAGAGGTTTGAAGCCTCCTGGAATTAAATACATGAGTCCTCGTCGCCAAACATGACGTCAGTGTGAAGGGACAGAGGTTTTCTCGCTTATACAATAAAAATGATGGTCTGAAACGTCCCTCTTGTATGACTTTTAGCCCCAAAATGTGGAAGAGAAAACACAAGTGTCGCCACATTTGAGCCGGGCGGCAGAGGGGCTGTGTGGTTGACTCTCCACGGTTCTCATGTGCTTTATATGTCCCGCCTCCTCTCAGCTCGGACACCTTCAGACAAACACAGCAGAGCAGAGACACAGACATGGCAGAAGAAGCTCCAGCAGCGACCCCGGTGAAAGCCCCGGCTAAAGCCCCCAAGAAGAAGGCGGCCCCCCGGCCCAAGAAAGATGGACCCACCCTCCCGAAGCTGATCGTCAGCGCCGTGAGTGAGTCCAAGGAGCGGAAGGGGATGTCGCTGCCGGCGATTAAAAAGAGTCTTGGCGGTAAAGGAGTCGACGTGATAAAGTCCAACAAACGCATCAACATCGCGGTGACTAACTTGGTGACCAAAGGAACCCTGAGCCAGACTAAAGGGACCGGGGCCTCCGGCTCGTTCAAGCTCGCCAAGAAGGAGCCGAAAGCCGCCGAACCTGCGAAGAAAGTGGTGAAGAAGAAAACCCCCGTGAAAGCCAAGAAGCCCGCTGCCAAGAAAACAGCGGCCAAGAAACCGGCGGCAAAGAAACCTGCAGCTAAGAAACCTGCAGCCAAGAAAGCAGCAGTGAAGAAGTCCCCGAAGAAAGCACCGGCGAAGAAAGCGGTGAAGAAGCCGGCAGCGAAGAAGACTCCTAAGAAGACCCCCGTTAAAAAGCTGAAGACAGTGAAGAAGCCCGCTGTGAAGAAAGCTCCGGCAAAGAAAGTTGCAGCTAAGAAGTCCAAGAAGTGAAGTGGCTCCTTAATCCAGCACTCGGTGCACCAAAGGCTCTTTTAAGAGCCACCACAGCCTCCACTAAAGAGCCTCTCCTACTAAATACTGGTTCACCATGTTGGACCCAAACACATGAAATGTCATTAATTTAAACGAAAGGAAGATTTTTGTTTTGTTTATTTAGCAGTGTTTAAAAAGGAGAGAAAGTTTTATCGACCTGATACTTAATGTACATTCATACTTCATTATATCTATCTGACAGATGTAGTTACAGAACTGGGCCTGTAATGTACTTTGTAAGTTACTGAAGAGTTTAGTAGAAAACGCTTCATGCTGAACAATTATTTAGCACAATAATGAAATGCCCATTGTGTGTTGATTGCCGGTGATGTGGAATGAAAACATCACGTTTGGAGTCACATTTCTCTTCACTCAGTCCTCTTTAGCAACATGCAGCTCAGCACAACATCTCACATCCAAAATGCACTGAAGCAACCAGAACACTTCATACACATCTGAGGATCAACAAGTAGAATTGATAACATTGATAACTGATTCATTCATTACATATCTCTACCAACAGGTAGCATTACAGTTAATGTCTTTGTAAAAGTATATTTTGTTCTTTCATATTAGCAGAAAACATGATTCCATTACAACAAAAATAAAGTGCATTGATTGTGCTGCCCTACAGTAAATGTCACAGAGATGAATTAGAAATGTAAATTTACTTTACTTTAAATTCTTTTCCTTTTCATCACACCTCGTCATCTCTTGCAATACACCTGAGAAAGAATCTTGATCTTGATGTCTGATCCGTCTCTTCTGCAGATATTTTGGACATCCAGCATTCATTGTGTCCAAGAGGAACATCTGACAGCTGGTGTTCATAAACTTTCTACCTCCATGAGGAAATGTGATCTGGAATAATTATATAAAATAACATGTTCTTTTTGGTTCCTCCCTGTCTAAAAATGTCAACCCTGCAGACAGAAACGTAAGAAGAAAATAGCGACTGTATGCACGTTCAGCGCATGCGCACCATCACAACACAATTATTAACATTATGTCAAATGTCAAACCCCGGAAAGCTGCTGGACCAGACTCCATCTCCCCATCCTGCCTGAAGCGCTGCGCCGATCAGCTGTCTCCGGTGTTCACGGACATCTTCAACACCTCACTGGAGACATGCCACGTGCCAGCCTGCTTCAAGGCCTCCACCATCATCCCCGTCCCCAAAAAAGGGCCCACAGGTTTAAATGACTACAGACCCGTCTCCCTGACCTCTGTGGTCATGAAATCATTTGAACGCCTGGTTTTGTCCCACCTCGAATCCATCACAGACTCTCTGCTGGACCCCCTGCAGTTCGCCTACAGAGCCAACAGGTCTGTAGACGACGCCGTCAACCTGGCTCTACACTTCATCCTCCAGCACCTGGACTCCGCAGGATCCTATGCCAGGATGCTGTTTGTGGACTTCAGCTCTGCCTTCAACACGATCGTCCCGGCTCTTCTTCAGGACAAGCTCTCCCAGCTGAACGTGCCTGACCCCACCTGCAGGTGGATCACAGATTTCCTGTCCGACAGGAAGCAGCACGTGAAGCTGGGGAAACACGTCTCAGACTCGCGGACGATCAGCACCGGCTCCCCTCCAGGCTGCGTTCTTTCTCCTCTACTCTTCTCCCTGTACACCAACAGCTGCACCTCCAGTCACCAGTCTGTCAAGCTCCTGAAGTTCGCGGACGACACCACCCTCATCGGACTCATCTCTGGTGAGGATGAGTCTGCCTACAGGTGGGAGATTGACCATCTGGTGACCTGGTGCAACAGCAACAACCTGGAGCTTAACGCTTCAAAGACAGTGGAGATGGTTGTTGACTTCAGGAAGAGCACAGCCCCACCCGCCCCCATCACCCTGTGTGACTCTCCAGTGGACTCTGTGGAGTCCTTCCGTTTCCTGGGCTCCATCATCAGCCAGGACCTCCGGTGGGAGCTGAACATCAGCTCCCTCATCAAGAAAGCCCAACAGAGGATGTACTTCCTGAGGCAGCTGAGGAAGTTTAACCTGCCACAAACAATGCTGGTTCACTTCTACACTGCCATCATAGAGTCCATCCTCACCTCCTCCATCACCGTCTGGTACGCTGCTGCCTCCACCAAGGACAGACGCAGACTGCAGCGTATCATCCGCTCTGCAGAGAGGGTGATCGGCTGCAACCTCCCATCTCTTCAGGACCTGTACTCCTCCAGGACCCTGAGGAGAGCAGGGAAGATCGCTGCCGACCCCTCCCACCCCTCCCACCATCTGTTCGACCCCCTCCCCTCTGGCAGGAGGCTGCGGTCCATCAGGACCAAAACCTCCCGCCACAAAAACAGTTTCTTCCCCTCTGCAGTCAACCTGACAAACTCACACTGACCCCCCCCCAGAACACAAACACAAGCTATACGTTATATTAACGTACATCACCCCTGTCCCCCCTGCGTTACATTAACGCACCCACCCCCTACTGGACACTTTACTTCATTCTGGTCAAAACTGCACTGTTGTTATTTATCTTGTTTTTATTTTTTATTTTTATTCTATTTTACTTTTTATATTCTACTTATTTGTTATCGAAACAATAGCACCTTCAGACCACAGTAAATTCCTTGTAATGTATGTTACTTGGCAATAAACAGTTTCTGATTCTGATCTCCACATCTTGCGACACATTCATAATAAAAAGCAACCACACTTCAGTAAAAATGTATTTGACACAGGTAAAATGATGAAGTATATGATCAATGTCTTTTTCTCTTTTGTTTTATTCTGTGTAAAGTAAATGTTATTAACTGATTTACTATTTATTTAACATGCAGCTCAGCGCAACAGTTCATCTCGCAACCAGAATCAGAATCAGAAATACTTTATTGATCCTCTGGGGGGAAATTGTACAACAGATTGACATGTGTTGTCACCTATATGCACCACCATGCCACCCATCTCTAACAGGTAGCATTTAATTTACAGACAGTAAACAAAAATAAAGTGACTAGACGTATTTACAATCCAACGACTCATTTAGGAGCCACATACATAAACAGATAATCAGAGAAACATGTCCATAATTATATAACCAAAGGTGATTGTTAGAAGAAAGCTCTCCATAGAATAGATTGTGACGACAAAAAAAAAAAAGACTAATTTTTAATTCGTTATTTACCTTGCTTTTTTTTTTTCCTTCTTCCTCGACAACAAACAAAAGCTACATCTACACATTTGACAGAATCCGTTTGGTTGGTGGGGATAGTTTAATAAAGGTGTTGCATAGCATAAATTATGTATAGGAGTCATTAAATAAATTACATCCTTTTGTTAAGCAAACGTATTTCCTTTTCCATGAAGCCATCAGAGATGCTCCACAGATTACTATTTGATTGAAACAAACAACCAACCAGCACATGAAGGAAGTCGCTCTTTAGTCAGAAGTGTGTGGCTCTTAAAAGAGCCGTTGTTTTGGTTGTTGTCAGCCGGTTCCGGGTGTTTACTTCTTGGCGGGCTTCTCGGTCTTCTTGGGCAGCAGGACCGCCTGGATGTTGGGCAGCACGCCGCCCTGAGCGATGGTGACTCCGCCCAGCAGCTTGTTGAGCTCCTCGTCGTTGCGGACGGCCAGCTGCAGGTGACGGGGGATGATCCTGGTCTTCTTGTTGTCGCGGGCAGCGTTCCCGGCCAACTCCAGGATCTCAGCGGTCAGGTACTCCAGCACCGCCGCCAGATAGACGGGGGCTCCGGCACCGACACGGTGGGCATAATTGCCCTTCCTCAGCAGCCTGTGAACACGGCCCACCGGGAACTGAAGCCCGGCACGAGAGGAGCGGCTCTTTGCCTTGGCTCTTGCTTTACCGGCTCCCTTTCCACGACCAGACATTTTCAGTGATTACTTTTCGAGATAAGCGGAGAAAGTAAAGTTTGAAAGCGAAATCGGCTTTATATAGCAACGAAGCTGCTCGTTCATTGGTTAAATTGAACGTTAGTGAGATCGCCCAATCAGAAAATAGCTTCTGTCACGTTAACTACAAGACTTCCGCATTACGCTATGAGGGATTTTCAGAATAAAACGTGATAGCTAAACGGGTATTTCACGGTAAAATACAAACATAAAGTATGTTTTCCTTGTGGAAGTTAGTTAAAGTTAGAAGAGACAGTTTACTTATAATATTTACCAACTTTTATGATTCATTTAATGTTGTTTTTTTCATGGAAAGTTTGCTTTTACCTGTATAATGTGGTCTATACATCATACACCTCTTCTAAAAATTGGCTAAGGATCATAATCCCAAATTCTATGAGTTTGCATAGCCCTCTAAGGGGGCTCTTAGTATTAATGATATTACAGGTCCAAATATGTCCCTGAAACAGTATGGTGGGTGGGTCATTAATATCACAATTTTCACTTGAGTTTGGAAGGTTTTATGGGAAAAATGTGATTATTTAATTGAATAAACTACATGAATAACGAAGACATTGTTGCTTGTAATCCTCCCATTTCAAAGATTAATTTAATTTAATTTATGATACAAATATATACATAAATCAAAAATGTATGCAGTTAGCATATTACATGGATTACTTGAAAACTAAGTAAAAGGTCAGAGTGAGTTTCAGACATGGAAATCATGGTGCTAAACTTCACAACGTCTCTGTGGCACTTTATTGTTTTATTTAAACGTAATATTATCATAATTATGCATTTTATTTAATGGCAGCTTTTCATGGCACTCACCTTACATCATATAAGATCAGTAATATGCAATAAACAACAAAGTACCAGTAAAAAAATATATAATTAATCTATTTGTTAGTTTTTCTTTCATCCTTATTTTACAAACCTTGTTTTATTTTGTCTTGATAAAGAACGAGCAACACATACATATAAAATGTAAAAAAAAAAACATCTAAAAACATGAACCACCTCAGGCTGTTTGTTGATGTCCCCTGTAAGTACAATGTTGTATCTCATACTCTAAGTAGGCCTACTTTACAACAACTACAGTAACTTACAGGCTACAGGCCTACAGTTTGTTCCTGACAGTATCCTTTTCCCTGGACCTCCGTTTGTTCCAAAGTTAAAATCAGAATCATAATCAGAAATACTTTATTGATCCCCGAGGGGAAATTACACAAGTTACAGGTGCTCCCATTCAAGAGTAGAAAAGTAGCATACATTTGGAAATGAGCAGTATGTACAAATAAAGATATACAAAATAAAATATATACATTTACAATATTTCAGTGAAAATAAAAATAAAGAATATATACAATAACAATGTATATGTATATATGTACATATATGTGTAATATAATTTCCCAGATTATTAACCCCTTATCCCCTAACTTCATCAAAACAGCACTTACATTTATGTAGGTTCAGGGGACATGTGATAACTGACTCAAAACAAACCACTCAGATTGGGAAATCATTGTGGTAATTTAAATATTCACATAAGTATCCTAATAATATTGCATTCATGTAATATGAAATCAAATAGTTTTGTTTTGTTAATTGTGGTTCATGCAACAACCCAAAAGGCAATAGTTATCTGTAGCCATATATTATAGTTTGTTAAAGGATGACAGTCTGTAAATGAAGTGGGTGGCTCTTAAAAGAGCTTTTGTGCTTCAGTATCAGCAGATCAGGATCAGGTTTAGGAAGGAAGAAAAAGAAGAAAAGTGAGACATGGCCCTTTTTATAAAGAATTATTTGGAGATTTTATTACAGAACACCAGCATCTACAGCACAACTGAAGCAAAATAATATTTAATGAAATTAATAATTTTAAATATGGGGTTAATTCCATATAGTGATGATAAAAGGACAGAGGTGACTGTTGACTGTTACAGACCACAGGAAGTCTGGAGTTTTTTTTAAAAGGTTTAGGATTCATGTTTAATTTAAGTTATAATTCTGTCACGTACGGACTGTTGGACGAGACAATGCTGGATGTCCAGCTGGATGTCCTTAGGCATAATGGTGACCTTCTTGGCGTGGATGGCGCACAAGTTGGTTAACATTAAGAACTATTTCAACTAATCATCGGTGCAATGAACTATGGACATCCAGATGCATCATTGTAATTAATCAGACTGTCATAGACAGCAACTTGGTCATCAGACAAATCCTCACTGACCAGAGGATGAGAACTTCTCCTGCCATGGAACATCCTGGACATCTGAACATAAAGAGCTGGAACACCTCTTCACACTTAAGCGCAGCACTTTACCACTATTTAACTGTATGTTATATATGTCTTTGTGTGTTTATATGCAACTGCACATCACTACACTGCAGTATGTAAACATTGACATTAATGAACCATTTAAACGCTGAACCATGATGTGTGTCCATCCATCCATCCCTTCATAGTTGAGGTTAAAATAGAATCCATGAAGTGACACTCTGACAACGTCTGTCTACTTTCTGGAGAAACAGCAGAAACAGGAGTTTTAGTTTTAACTAAAAACTAAAATATTATATTGATTTGTTCATTCAGCAGCAGCAAAGGAAGAAGCTCTTTAGTTCAGAGTGAGGTGGCTCTTAAAAGAGCCTTTGTGTTGTTGTTGTAAACGGGTCTGGGGTCAGTTTAAGCCCTCTCTCCGCGGATGCGGCGGGCCAGCTGGATGTCTTTGGGCATGATGGTGACCCTCTTGGCGTGGATGGCGCACAGGTTGGTGTCCTCGAACAGACCGACCAGGTAAGCCTCGCTGGCCTCCTGCAGAGCCATGACGGCGGAGCTCTGGAAGCGCAGGTCGGTCTTGAAGTCCTGAGCGATCTCCCTCACCAGGCGCTGGAAGGGCAGCTTGCGGATCAGCAGCTCGGTGGACTTCTGGTAGCGGCGGATCTCTCTGAGAGCCACGGTACCGGGCCTGTAACGGTGAGGCTTCTTCACTCCGCCGGTGGCCGGGGCGCTCTTACGGGCGGCCTTGGTCGCCAGCTGCTTTCTGGGGGCTTTGCCTCCGGTGGACTTACGGGCAGTCTGCTTGGTTCTTGCCATTGTATCGTGTTTCTCTGATCGGGAGAAGAGTGTAGTAAAGAGAGGAGACTCGCTGCTCTTAAACTGTGAACCGGTGACGCTTCTTCAGACCTCCGGATCCTGATTGGTGAGGGGCTCCTCCTGGAGCTCAGCACCGCCCAGAGGAGCGACCCACCGCCTGAATCTCAGCTGCTTATTGGCGAGAAATCCGTTCAAAACTTCCGCCAAAGTTCAGAGCGGGCCGCCCTCTGCTGCTCTGCTGGAAGCCCCTTTTCTGGTTGGTCTTGAAGAACCTCCCCGCGCGCTCCGCGGATGTATAAAAAGGGGTTTGGGCTGTCGGAGACACAGTTTCTTTGAGTACCGTCTCTAAAGAGCAGATTTAACGATGAGTGGACGAGGCAAAACCGGAGGAAAAGCCAGAGCTAAGGCCAAGACCCGCTCCTCTCGTGCCGGGCTTCAGTTCCCGGTCGGCCGTGTTCACAGGCTGCTCAGGAAGGGTAACTACGCCCAGCGTGTCGGTGCCGGAGCCCCCGTCTATCTGGCGGCGGTGCTGGAGTACCTGACCGCTGAGATCCTGGAGTTGGCCGGGAACGCTGCCCGCGACAACAAGAAGACCAGGATCATCCCCCGTCACCTGCAGCTGGCCGTCCGCAACGACGAGGAGCTCAACAAGCTGCTGGGCGGAGTCACCATCGCTCAGGGCGGCGTGCTGCCCAACATCCAGGCGGTCCTGCTGCCCAAGAAGACCGAGAAGCCCGCCAAGAAGTAAACACCCGGAACCGGCTGACAACAAACAAATCAACGGCTCTTTTAAGAGCCACACACTTCTGACTAAAGAGCGATTTCCTCCATGTGCTGATTGTCAGTCAATGATTTGTAAAGTCTGTCTATTGAACAAAACCCCCCAGACTGCTCATTAATCATTATTTTAGAAGATTGCAATGTCATAACTGAAAAATGACTTTTTTTTTTCTTTTTTTTTTTACAAACAAACTATATCAATGAGTGTTTTATTGCCTGTTAAATGACAGCAGTAGTAATGGCTAAGAAAAGATGTGGATTATAGAGAAAAATAATAGTAATGATTTGAAGCTGTACATTTGAAATTAAACACATTTTGAGAAAAAAGTCAACAGATCTTGTTAAAGCAGGAATCCACCTTTCTGTCCTCACTCATTCAACTCCACACAAAGATCTTTGATTTAAGATTTAATCTTTGATTAAAAATAAAGATATTAGCATCAAAGCATGTGAGTGATGAAGGAACATGGCTGATCTCTCCTCTGATCAGTTTACAGTTTGGTCAGTTTATATTTAAAAAAAATCCAATTCTTTCCTCTAACATGTTAATGTGTGTTTAACTCTTCCTCCTGTTAAACACTAAAAACAGTGGATTGGAAAGGAGATAAAGTATATATTCTGCCAAGAAGGAAACCCACTTTGATGTGAACACATCAGCAGGAAACAGCTGTTATTGGTGTCCTTGGAAGCCTTAAAGGGGACCTATTATTCATTTCCAGCTCTATATCTATATTCAGCTCTGTATCCACTAGCTTTGCGTGATTCACAGATCAAATAAGTCCTCATTCATCTTATACTGGCCCTTTCTGCAGCCCCTCAATGGAAAATATTTCCCAAATTTCTAGATTTACAAAATTACATAACTTTTCTTCTTAGCAACCACATCTCAAATATTCTGGAATCTATCTAAAATGACTGAAATGGTTCAGTCATTTTAGCTGCTTCCCTCTGTCACCTGGTGACTAATGTGTATCTTATAGGTCTGTATAGCTATAGGCTTACATGTGTTTAGGTTCACTTGACAGTTAGCGGATAGTTTCTTAAAATTTCATTGATAGCTTGATATTTTACTGAAAAATATCATATAACTAATTGCAGTTAGTATTTCCTTAGACTGTTGTGCTGTCCAGCTGTCCAGCTTGTGTGGCTGTTTTGGAAGAGGAATCATAGCAATCATAATCATGATAATCATGATACAGATCACACACAGAAACTGATGCAGCTAATTACCAAGTGCGACATATTGCAGTTATCCGCAGAAGATGCCTTTGCCTCATTGGAATGAGTCTGCAGGTATATCTGATGACTTCTAAAAAGCAGTATAGGGCTAAGCCTACAGCTGGCGGACCCATGACAGTGTAGAGGGGCAGGTCCCCACTCCTCCCCCACCCACTTCCCGTCTGCTCTTCAAGTGGACTCTGTGCGACGTATGCTACTAAGGGCTAAGGGCAAGTGAATGAGGGGAAGTGGAACTACAAAACTAACTACTAAAAATTTCAAGAAAGATTTCTTAAAAAGCAAACTACTAATGATCCGCCGAAAATTCAGGAGTTCTCTGCCCCCACTATGTCTGAGCCTCAGAGAGAATCACCATTTGAAGTAACTGGAATTAATAAAACTGAAAATTCATAAAATAATACCATTAAAAATTCTAACCAAATGAGATATTAAATTATGGGAAATATTAAAATGTAGAGAATTGCATAAAGTTAAGAGCACAAAATGTGATGATTTAATGAAAAAACATATCAGTTTAAAATTGATGGATAGATCCACAATAGAAGAAGAAATCATATCAGATCTGAAAATAGATAACTTTAATCATGAATTATTATATAGCATTTGTAAACAGACAAAAATAGACAACAGAGGGAATCTACTCTATGCCCTCAAAGCAGGACAAAAACAAATTCAAACTAAATTCATTAAATCCATAAAAAATTAAGATGGTTATGCTGTCCATTGTGAACAACAGAAATGAGATGCAATTCGAGATATATGTTCTGATGCAAATTAGAGATACAGACTGTGTGAAATATTTGTTGGAAAGAGTTTCCCTTCACAGTTCACTAAATTTTAATGAAATAATTGGTGATATAAGAAAAGAGGAGGTGCTGCAAGCCATCCAACAGTTAAACGTCAGGAAGAGTCCCGGTCCAGACGGTCTGCCGACTGAATTTTATCAATTATATAATGACGAAGTCTTAAATCCACGTCAATGTACAATGAAAGTCTGAACAGCAGCTCCCTCATCAAGAAAGTTCAACAGAGGATGTACTCTTTCTATGAAGGTGTTATGTGTTTATTATATAAGAAAGGTGATGAAAGTGATACAGATAATTACAGACATCTAACTATTATGAATGCAGACTATAAAATACTTGCCAAAATAATCATGAACAGATTAGATGATATTTTAGATGAAATTATAGATAAAGAACAAACATGTGCAATTAAAGGTAGACAGATGTGGGATAACTTAAGTATTGTAAGAGAAATTATAAACAAACCTGAAGAAAGCAAAGATTTTTACATCATCGGTCTGGATCAAAAGAAAGCCTTTGACTACATCTCCAGAGATTACCTCTGGGCTGTGATGAAGTCATATGGCTTTCCTGACGTCTTTGCCCAAAAGGTAAATGTCTGCGCACAAAGTTACTGCCATCGCTTATGCTGATGATGTGACTGTAGTTATTAAAAACCAGCTGGAGATGAACGTCTTAACTAATCATTTAAACCTGTACGAGCTCGCTTCTGGAGCAAAACTAAATCATGACAAAACAGAAGGAGTTTGGATTGGAGCGGAGAATGATAGGAGTAATATTAATATTCAAATCAAACAAGAAATTAAAATGCTGGGTTTGACTATTTGTAACAGAGAATGTGGGGAAAGAAATTGGGAGAATAAACTGTGAAGTTAAAGAAGAGGTGAAAAAATGGGAAAATAAAAATACTAATTATAAATCAAGAGTTAATATAGTGAAAACCTTCATCCTATCCACACTCATTTTTCTAGCTAATATCCCCCCCCCCACCTAATAAAATGATAATCTGCTTAAATAAGCAGTGTGTAAACTTAGTTTGGGGAACAACCAGAGAAGTAACGAAGAGAGAGTTAATGTATGAAAGTAAAACATCTACAGATAGACTGATGTGGTCTTACAAGCAAGATAATATTTAATAAAATTAACAATTTCATATAAGAAAAAAAAAAAAAAAAAAACTACTAATGAAACGCAGCCAGACTCTCCCGGATAGGGCCGCCATCTTGCGCTGGTGATGTCATTTGGAGCGAAAGTCTGCGCAGTGGTGATCGGGGATGGAGCCACGGTGCGAGGTCCCGCCCAACCCATCGCGAGCACACCAGTCAATCTCAGCTGTCAATCACATAATTATTACTTCAGAGTATAAACTTGTTTGTATTATATGTTTATAACATACCGAAGACATTATGTATCTCACACGTTTTATCCATCTATGTTTATCTGCAGTTTGTTTTGTTGTGTCAGACCACAGTGCACCTGGTCTGGTAAAATGACATGTAACATGCCTCTGGCTTTAAGTCTAGAATTTATAGTATTAAAACTATTGTGCATACCAGAGTACGTTAACATGAGTTTCTGTGATAATCCTGAACAAAACATCGAACGATGAGAATAGCAGAACAGCAGCTCTTAGTTGAAGTGGTGGGTGGCTCTTAAAAGAGCCTTTGTGTTGTTGTGATGAACAGCAGGTTTACTTGGAGCTGGTGTACTTGGTCACGGCCTTGGTCCCCTCGGACACGGCGTGCTTGGCCAGCTCACCGGGAAGCAGCAGGCGGACGGCGGTCTGGATCTCCCTGGAGGTGATGGTTGAGCGCTTGTTGTAATGAGCCAGACGGGAGGACTCACCGGCGATGCGCTCAAAGATGTCGCTCACGAAGGAGTTCATGATGCCCATGGCCTTAGAGGAGATGCCGGTGTCGGGGTGGACCTGCTTTAGGACCTTATACACGTAGATAGCGTAGCTCTCTTTCCTGGTCCTCCTTCTCTTCTTGCCGCTCTTGGTGGCTTTAGAGACGGCTTTCTTTGAGCCCTTTTTCGGCGCTTTGCCGGTCTCTGGCATATTTGATTTGTTTGGGTTTCTTTGAAACGGATGTCGTGAAACTGTCCGGACGCTGTATTTAAATGTGCCTGATGCAAATAATGATGTGCTGTTGCTCACACAGGATTGGTTTAGTTGTTGTGCTCGAGACTAAGCATGCGCCAACACAAAGTAACTGCGGTCTGACGGGGTTTTTTAAATGTCGGGCTTGAAATATTAAATATATATATATAAAACATTATTGTTGTATTGATACATTTCAACAGAACGTCAGATCAATTCTAATTCATAATTACATGTTATTAATACTGAATTATTCATCTGAAAGGTTCGAATTCGCTCGTGATTAAAATGTTTCTGCCTATATTTCCAAATAATTAGAATTTCAAACGTGAATAAAAATAATTAAACACATGGAAATCATGGTTTCATTTCTTTATTCATTCGTTTTAATTTCATCCTGATCAACCTGCATTATCAGTCTGAATGTTTTATTCCCATCTGTAACTCAGTTCATATATATGCATTGCTATTCTGTCTTTTTTACTTAAATATTGTGAATGTGTAAATTCTATTTACAAAAACTAATTAAATAAATTCTTATTTTTTTGTAATTTTATTTTATAATTTATGCAGCTTTCTACCCTTGAATAGAAGCACCAGTACTGTATTATTTCCCCTGGGGAAATCAATAGAGTATTTCTGATTAATTCAACATGAAGATTAGAAGTTTTAAGACACATAAAGTAGATAGGAAGACGCCACATAACTAAATAAAAGATTTGTTTTTACGTGTAAATGTCCATCTGCAACTGCTACCATGTTTCTTTGTTACTGCACATGTAAAGTAAAGGTATATTAAATATAGAATTTTGTGTTTTACCCATTAAATATACACAAAATCGGTGGGGGTATTGTTAATTAAATTAAACGAAAAGGATAAACTCTTAAAATGAAGTGAGTGGCCCTTAAAAGGGCCTTTGGGTTTCAGTATCAGTAGATCAGGATCAGGTTTAGCCTCCGAAGCCGTACAGGGTGCGACCCTGTCTCTTCAGAGCGTAGACCACGTCCATGGCGGTGACGGTCTTCCTCTTGGCGTGCTCGGTGTAGGTGACGGCGTCACGGATGACGTTCTCCAGGAACACCTTGAGCACACCGCGGGTCTCCTCGTAGATCAGACCGGAGATACGCTTCACTCCGCCGCGGCGAGCCAGACGGCGGATGGCGGGTTTGGTGATCCCCTGGATGTTATCACGGAGCACTTTACGGTGACGCTTGGCGCCTCCTTTACCGAGTCCTTTGCCTCCCTTGCCTCGTCCACTCATCTTTGACAACTGTTGGATCGTCTAATAACTTAAACAGCTCGACCGTCTGTATTTAAAGCTGGTCTGCGGACGTGTTTGAGGACAAATGGCGCGAGTTTCTTTGGGCGGTGCTAAACTCAGCAGCTCTGCCTACATCCGGGAACGTTCTTCCTTTTCATTCTCTTACTTGAATTTTGGTGACTCCTGACAGCTATCGCAATGATATGACAATATGAATATAATGAAAATTAAACAATAACCGTACATACCATATCTCAGGGTGGTGCAGTCCCATCAACAGTTACAATTCATATTATAAACTGTTGTTTGTAGAGGGGAAAAAAAGGTTTATAATCTCTTCTTAGTTTGGATCTCAATATACACATCAAATCAAACATCTTTATCTGTGATGGTGTATTTCTGTTCACTCAGTGTCTGAAGTGTCTCTTGGTGCATCAAATATAAAAACATTTACAGGGACAAGTACATTGTGGTGTGCTATTTTATTATTTTTTTTACGTTAACATCTGCCTCAACACTCCGGCTCAGCAGTAGGGACTGTAGGACATCTTGCTTTTATGATTCATACAACAAAGTAATGTAGTAACATTTGTAATTAGCTGGCTAACCTTAGCTTGCTTGCTAACGTTATGCTTCACCAGCTAACATCCATCCATAACGCTAACTGATGTATTATGACAACAACAATAAATGATGTAACAGTACAAAACAAATGTGTATGAATGTTATAGGGTTGTTTTTTTGGGGCCGATTTTGTCAATTTGTTTGGCTGTTTGAGAGCGAGACTCTCATTCAGCAAGCTAACCCAGGGAGGCCAGCGGGGAACACAGTGTGTAAGGTTACAGCCAGAGTATTTTCACATCTAACTCGTAAATTATGGATTTACTTCGACCAAAACAGAGTTGTTGATTGTTGGAACAGTGGAAAGACCTACCAAGACGGCTTTGGAGAGTTTTTTTTTAGTTTGTTTCTGTTGCATTTGAATGAAGTGTGCTTTATCACGAGTTCACAAGTCTTAGTCCGGTGGAAATTGAACTTGTACTCAGAAGGTATGTGGTTTTTATTATGGTATTTATTAGACTAAGCATAGAGAACTCGCCGAATCTGATCTTCTGGTGGAATTGTTAAAAATTGTTTCTCCCCGTCGGGGAATCGAACCCCGGTCTTCCGCGTGACAGGCGGAGATACTGTCCACTATACTAACGAGGAGGGCTGGAAATCAAATGTGGCCACATCCAATTAATTACTGGATGTATTATATCACGGCGATACACATACGAAGAACTGAATAATGATAGATTATATAATACATATGGACATAAAATATATTATAATACAAGTCACGTGACAGCGCATGTCACGCGGAAGACCGGGGTTCGATTATTAAATTATTTTCTGTAGTAAATTTAACTACCAACTGAACAGGAACTACAACTGATGAAGCACAAGGGTTTATTTACTTGAATGGGTGTCTTGTATAAATACTTAGCTTCTTGACGTCACCTGATGATTAGTCTTATATAAATTAAATACATAAAATCAGTTTATTTTTCCTGTGTATGGTAAGGTTCATTTTAACGACATGTATTTTGTTATGCAGATCTAGTATCTAGCAAGCTAGTTAACAGCCTAATAGTGACTTGCACAAACGCAGTTTAACTACTACTTGAATCAGCAGGAATACAGCTCTTAGTTGAACTGGTGGGTGGCTCTTAAAAGAGCCTTTGTGTTGTTGGGATGAACAGCGGGTTTACTTGGAGCTGGTGTACTTGGTCACGGCCTTGGTCCCCTCGGACACGGCGTGCTTGGCCAGCTCACCGGGTAGCAGCAGGCGGACGGCGGTCTGGATCTCCCTGGAGGTGATGGTGGAGCGCTTGTTGTAGTGAGCCAGACGGGAAGACTCACCGGCGATGCGCTCAAAGATGTCGCTCACGAAGGAGTTCATGATCAGCATGGCCTTGGAGGAGATACCAGTGTCGGGGTGGACCTGCTTCAGTACCTTATACACGTAGATAGCATAGCTCTCCCTCCTGGGCTTTCTCTTCTTCTTGCCGGTCTTGGTGACGGTCTTAGAGACGGCTTTCTTTGAGCCCTTCTTCGGTGCTTTCACTGGATCAGGCATAATTACGTTCGTATGAATTTCTTCAACGGATAAACCATGAAGCGCTGAGAGGGCTAACTTATATTCGCTTGATGCAAATAAGACTGTGCTGTTCCTTATACAGGATTGGCCGAGTTTCTAAATGCGACTGAGCATGCGCTGCATAAACAACCGTTACACATTCCTCTATGAGAAGTGAATGAAGAAGTGAAGAACAAAAGAAAAACACTTTAACACAGATTCAAACAGTCTGACTGTATTAATATCAGTGGTGGAGGAAGTATTTAAATATTTACTGGACTTAAAGTACTAATACCACACTATAGAATACTCTTTTGCAAGTAAAAGTCCTGAATTGATAATAAAAGAAAATGTACTGAAAGTATTAAAATTAAATCTACTCCTGTGACTGTTCATTCTGCCATTACTACTTGATATTGGACTGCAACTAATGATTGTTTTCAGTACGGATTAATCTGCCTATTATTTATTGATTGATTCACAGTGTTTATGATCTTTGACCAACATCTGGAAAGAGTTAAGTTTTATTTTTTATCAGAATCAGAATCAGAAACTGTTTATTGCCAAGTAACATACATTACAAGGAATTTGCCGTGGTCTGAAGGTGCTGTTTTGACAACAAACAAGACACATAACACCTGTAGGCCGACTCATCCTCTCAGAGGTGAGTCCGATGAGGGTGGTGTCGTCCGCGAACTTCAGGAGCTTGACGGACTGGTGACTGGAGGTGCAGCTGTTGGTGTAGAGGGAGAAGAGTAGAGGAGAAAGAACACAGCCTGGAGGGGAGCCGGTGCTGATCGTCTGCGAGTCTGAGACATGTTTCCCCAGCTTCACTTGTGACAGTAATATTGGCAATAATGGATTTTACATTGTTTCAATGATATAATGGACAGAAAGTATTGATAATCCATCAAAGTTGGACTGAGCTTGTTGGGTTTCATTCAGTCTGTATATTTCAGTGCTTGTGGTCGTTCTGTATAATGTGTTCTGATGGATGTAGGCGGATCGATCCCCAAAGTATCAGAATCAGAAATACTTTATTGATCCCCGGGGGAAAATTATACAGTACTGGTGCTCCCATTCAAGAGTAGAAAGTAGCATAAATTTAGAAATAAGATTATGTACAAAATCTAAAAAAAAAAAAGAAATAGAAGGTGGAGAGGTAGTAGTTGCAAAATGTGGAAACGCTTCATGAATTTGCGTGTCATCCTTTCGCAAGGGCCATGCTAATCTTCTCTGTATCGATTACAATTTATTAGATGTGCTGGCTGAGGAGGCACATACTGCCGATATGTTTGAGTATGGATAGTTGTGTCATTAGGATTGATACCAAAAAATGGATCCATCACATCACATGAACACTCTCCTTAGTGCTGCAGTACTGGATGCATGTGACAGTGATTCAGTATAGATGCATTCATGGAGGCACAAAACAAGATTAGTGGGCAACAACATGGGAAGCTGAAAATTAATATTCTTACTAGTGAGTACCTGTTCTGTTATTATTAGTGATGTGTCGGTCGCGAACGATCCAGCTCTTAGAGCCGGCTCTTTGAAGTGAACGACGGGAGCCGATTTGTTTTTTTTCTCCTCTTTTTTTCTGTTAAAGCCGCACGTGATTGGCCAAGATGTGTGGCGGCGTCTGTGTGTCCACACTGAGCAGAAGGGGGAGGGGAGGGGTTACAGACACACACCGCACAGTGAGCACACGAACAGGAGGTAGGGAGATGAGAGAGAGAGAGACAACACGCTGGAAAGGTGAGAAAATGAGTGACAGCAGGAAACGCAGTAAAATTTGGACGCATTTCAATGTCATAGACAGTTCAAAGGCAGAGTGTAGACTGTGCAAGGTGAAAATCTCATATCGAGCAGGCTCCACAAACAACCTGCACAGGCACATTAGAACTGTTCATCCATCAATGCAATTGGAAGAAAAAAGACAAGCAAGGGAACCTGCTATTAATGAAGGTACCAGTGTGTCTACTGCAACTGTTGCTGCTGCTGCAATGTTTACAGCATCATCCAGTACACCACCACAACCACCTAGACCTACAACCCAGAGCTCTATGAACCAGTTTTTGCAAAAGGCTATGACCCCAGCAAGACAGAACACAATTGATGAGGAACTGGCTAAAATGATTGCACGTGATTTTCAGCCATTTTCAATCGTGGACGACAAAGGATTCAGAAGCTATACTCGTGCTCTCAATCCAATGTATGCAATTCCAAGCAGGAAAACACTTTCACAAAAAATCATCCCAGGCCTATATGACAGAGAACGTGCTTCACTCCAAGAAAGGGTCAAAAAAGCCACAGCTGTTTGTCTAACAACTGACTGCTGGACATCCCGAACCACCACATCTTACATGTCAGTTACATGCCACTTTGTTGAAAATGACAAAATGGTGTCCCGTCTGCTGGATTGTTTTGAGTTCAGTGACAGACACACTTCTGAGAACTTAGCAGAGGAGCTGCTCAAAGTGGCAAAAGAGTGGGACGTGGAAAACAAAGTGGTTTGCTGTGTTAGTGACAATGCAGCTAACATAACCAAAGCAATTAAAACCCTGAAATGGACCCACCACCCATGTGTTGCACACACAATTAACCTGTTTGTAAGAGATGCTCTGAAGGTGATGAAGCCCACTGTGGACAAAGTGAAGGCGATTGTGGAATTCTTCCACAGGAGCACAGCAGCCACAGAGAAGCTTAAATCTACCCAACGACCGATGGGCATGCCTGAGCTGAAGCTCAAACAAGAGTGTGTTACTAGGTGGAACTCCACCTTTCATATGCTAAAACGGATTCTGGAGTCCAAGGATGCAGTCATCTCCACCCTGGCTGTTATCAATGCACCTGTTGATCCTCTGAGCCAAGATGAATGGGAGGTACTGCAGGAGGCAAGCACTGTTCTGAAGCCATCTGGGCAGGTCACTGTGGAGATCAGTGCAGACAGGTACAGTGTACAAATGTCATCACATTATTATTATTTAATTATTATCATTTTTATTAGTTGTTGTTGTTGTATTATTAGTATGAAAAGCAGATTAGACATGACCGGAAATAATAACATATACTGCTAAATAAAACAAAGCATAATTTTAACACTTATTGTTTACTCTTTTTCAGCTATGTTACAGCCTCTAAAATGTTAATCCTGTGCAAGAGTCTGCAGAGAGTGACAGCTGAGCACCAGACCAGAGTAACCACAGGGAAAGTGAAAGAGTTAGTGGATGCTCTCTGTGCATCCATGGACAGAATATTCCACAGAATGGAATATAACACTGTTCTGTCAGAAACCAACCAAAAAGCTGGCCATTAATGACAATAGAGCAGTTGATGAAGCTCTTCAGAGAATAACTGCAGCAGCAGCAAGATCCAGCCAGTCAACTCCACTGCCAGGGGGCCAAGAGGGAGAAGAGGCAGCACGAACAAGAGGAGCCACAAGCATCTGCTGTTTGGAGGTTATTTGAAGAACGAGCAACTGGAGACGCTACAAGAAGGAATCCCTCAGCAGATGCAATACTGGAAGTGAGGTCATATCTTGAGGAGCCCCTTCTCCAGAGAAGTGCAGACCCACTGAGCTGGTGGGAGACCAAGGGTTCAGTCTACCCACGTCTTACACATGTGATGGCACGGAAACTGTGTATTGTTGCAACATCCGTCCCCTCAGAGTGAATCTTCTCCAAAACAGGGCAGATAACACATTTTAATTTATATTTTGTTGTGTGATTCGCTAAGCTTGTCTATGTTGTTTCACTGTAAATAGTTAAAAGTTCATAAATATACAATCAGAGATTGGACCTTTTTGTCTAATTGAGATGGGTCTTTGTTTTTGGACTTTAAAATGTATTCTTTGTAGCACTCTGTTCCATGTTGAGTATATAAATATGGCCATTTAAATAAACATTAAATATAATGTTTGCTTTTACATAAATAATTCATTTTACACCATTTTTGGTAATAAATTAATTTAAGCAACAAAGCAAAAATCTGATGAGCCACTTGGAAGTCAAAAGAACCAGCTTGCTAAAAACTGATCAGGGTGAGATGGGGTGATTACATGCCTTCAGGAGTAGCAACAGCCCCTTTTGAGTTGGTATCAATAGTTAAAGCTCTGGTTTTAGTTCGCATGCATCATTATTAACCATCACATTCTTAAATGAATTGTACAAAGAGGATAAACTCTGAGATGAAGTGGGTGGCTCTTAAAAGAGCCTTTGTGTTTCAGTATCAATGGATCAGGATCAGGTTTAGCCTCCGAAGCCGTACAGGGTGCGACCCTGTCTCTTCAGAGCGTAGACCACGTCCATGGCGGTGACGGTCTTCCTCTTGGCGTGCTCGGTGTAGGTGACGGCGTCACGGATGACGTTCTCCAGGAACACCTTGAGCACACCGCGGGTCTCCTCGTAGATCAGACCGGAGATACGCTTCACTCCGCCGCGGCGAGCCAGACGGCGGATGGCGGGTTTGGTGATCCCCTGGATGTTATCACGGAGCACTTTACGGTGACGCTTGGCGCCTCCTTTACCGAGTCCTTTACCTCCCTTACCGCGTCCACTCATGTTTGACAATAGTTGGATCGTCTAATAACCTGAACACAGCTCGACCGTCTGTATTTAAAGCTGGTCTGCGGACGTGAAGGAGGACACATGGCCCGAGTGTCGCTGGGCGGTGCTAAACTCAGTGGTCCTGAGCGGCCTGTCACTGCAGAGTCACACGTTCGACTCCGCCCACACTGAGCAGCCCCCCGCCTTTCTTTTTTGTTTGAGGTTCAGAATCACTTTTATTGGCCAAGAATGTGTGAACACAAATAAAGGAAACAAATAAATATTGTAGGGATATACATGGCGAGGATGGTTGTCGTCAGTGTATACATGTGCGTTTATAGTAGGCTATATACAGCATCAGAGTCAGAAATACTTTATTGATCCCAGGGGGAAAGTATACACTACCATGCTCCCATTCAAGAGTAGAAAGTAGCATGAATTTAGAAATGAGAGTATATACAAAAATAAAATAAATATACACATTTATAATATTTAAGTGAAAAATAAAAGTAAAAAATATACAATAACAATGTGTGTGTGTATATATATATATATATATTGCACTGTTGCATATGTATATATGTATTTCACTCAAGACATTTAAAGAATAAATAATGAGTTAGTATATGGCAGGTGAAATAGGTCCAGAATCAGTCTGTCTATTCTGAGTGTCTGACACAGAGGGAGGAGTTGAACAGTTTGATGGACAATGAGTCTCCCACTGAAGCTGCTCTTGTGTCCGACCAGTATGTCATGGAGAGGATGTGAAGCATCCTCCTCTCTGACACCACCGTCAGAGAGTCCAGCTCCATCCCCACAATGTCACTGGCCTTGCGGATCAGTTTGTGGAGTCTGTTGGAGTCCGCCACCCTCAGCCTGCTGCCCCAGCATGCAACAGCATAGAGGATAGCACTGGCCACCACAGACTCACCAGCATCCTCAGCATAGTCCGGCAGATGTTGAGGCATTAGTGTTCTTCGCCCAGTCCAGTTTATTGTCTATGTGAACTCCCAGGTACTTGTAATCCTCTACAACGTCCACACTGACCCCCTGGATGGAAACAGGGGTCATCGGCACCTCGGTCCTCCTCAGATCAACAGTCAGCTCCTTTGTCTTTGTCACGTTGAGCTGCAGGTGCAGCTTTCTGTTGCTATCTCTTATGTTAACGGGTCGGTTTTGACCTGTGTCTTAAATCAGCCATAAAATACCCTAAAAACAATTATTTATCATCCAATTTGTTTCTTACCTCTTGGTTACCTTGTTAGGCTTCCTTATCCATGAAAAGATTGGTTTTAATATTTTTGGTGTTCTTTTGACAGCATACCCCTCGTTTTCAATAAAAAAGAAAAATGGTAAAATTAACCTTGAGAGAATTATATAAATAAATAAAAGGTTGTTATGTTACCGGACTATTAATGAGGGGTATTAGAAAACATCTCTTAAATAAATTTGTTTTATTTATTTATTTATTTTAATATCATTAACTATAGTAACATCTATGGTGTTACGGGTCAATTTCGACCCATATATATTTACTTGAAAAAGAAAGAAAAAGGCATATGACTTTAAAAAAGTTTTTTTAAAGTCATATCGAGGACTACATGTTTTCCTTGGTTTTTCTCAGGGATGCCACTCGCAGATTTGCCTGTGTAAATCTGTAAATTCCATACATAGCTGGTTTTTGCATCACAGGCTGCCCAGATTTTTATGCCGTATTTGCCTGGCTTACTGGGCATGTATTGCTGGAAGGGGCATTTTCCACGGAAAGGGACAAAACGTTCATCCACTGTCACCTCTGGCCCCGGGTTGAACATCAGCGGAAGGAGCTGCACCCATCTCTCCCAGACATCCCTGATGGGAGCAAGCTTGTCAGATTTTGATCAGTGGCCCCATTGCTGGATCTGTACACTCCAGCAAGAAGAAGAACACCAATATAAGCATCCAGGTATTCCTCATCAATGTCATTCCACATGTCGCCGTGGACTTTTTTTCCTTCAAGGTTTGTCATTACAATGATGACTTTTACGATATTGACATTTACCTCTGCAGGTTGTGTGACATTCAACATATGATGAAATTCGGCATCTGGTACGGCCTGCGTAAGTACAAAGTTTATGATAGTGGTTATCATGTTATATAAGAATCTGTTACATCTAGTAGCTGCTGGCTGTAAATATTTAGGAAGAACTGAGCTCAATGTAAGAACTAGTTTCTGTGATGACAGACTTCATAAACACTGATGTTATCAGTAGCTCAAGTTGAACTTGAACACAGCAACCAGCTGCAGCTGCGATGGAGTCAGTTCAACACCTCGACAGCGAAGGCCCCACGAGACTGGAAGATCCAGCTGCACTCACCTGGGAAAGCGGAGACACTGCTGCAGCCAATCACAGAGCAGCCTGCTGCACTACCTGTTTACATCAGAGCGTGATGACACAACATGTTAAACATTAAAAAAGGTTGAGTTTATTTATTCACATATCATGAATGATGACGTCTGAAAATAATCTGAAGCATGTGGATCAGTAAAGACTGAAGATCAGTCTGCACATGTTACACATGTACACACACACACACAAACTGACATGAAGGAAAACCACACTAGAGTATGTAATAGTCTTTTATATTTAAACATTAATATTGGCAATATAAACCCTGATCAAGCATGTGTCTTGATGTGAATATATAATATATAACACTTGAAATAACATCAAGTTAGTAATTCATTTATTTTATTTAAGTGTCTTAACTTCAACGTGAAAAATAATTGGTATTATTACAATTAATAATGATGACGGTGTAAGAAGGAGTGCTACCGCAGGTCGTTCATTCCTACAGCTATAAGACTGTTTAACTGTATCTGTGCATACATTATATTTTCGGTATTTATTTTTGTCCCCCATATTTTTGTATATCTGTATTTATTATTTGTATATTGTTTTTCTTTTTAAAAAAATTATTATTGACACAGAACTTGTCTTTGCCGCAGTGACTTGTAAATTTCCCCGCTCTGGGATTAATAAAATCTTAATCTTATCATGATTATCTTTAAAATAATTGGTTCATTTAACAGCAGCAGAGGAAGAAGCTCTTTAGTTCAGAGTGAGGTGGCTCTTAAAAGAGCCTTTGTGTTGTTGTAAACAGGTCTGGGGTCAGTTTAAGCCCTCTCTCCGCGGATGCGGCGGGCCAGCTGGATGTCCTTAGGCATGATGGTGACCCTCTTGGCGTGGATGGCGCACAGGTTGGTGTCCTCGAACAGGCCGACCAGGTAAGCCTCGCTGGCCTCCTGCAGAGCCATGACGGCGGAGCTCTGGAAGCGCAGGTCGGTCTTGAAGTCCTGAGCGATCTCCCTCACCAGGCGCTGGAAGGGCAGCTTGCGGATCAGCAGCTCGGTGGACTTCTGGTAGCGGCGGATCTCTCTGAGAGCCACGGTACCGGGCCTATAACGATGGGGCTTCTTCACTCCGCCGGTGGCCGGGGCGCTCTTACGGGCGGCCTTGGTCGCCAGCTGCTTCCTGGGGGCTTTGCCTCCGGTGGATTTACGGGCAGTCTGCTTGGTTCTTGCCATCTTAACTTGTTTCTCTGATCGGGAGAAGAGTGTAATAAAGAGAGGAGACACGCTGCTCTTAAACTGTGAACCGGTGACGCTTCTTCAGACCTCCGGATCCTGATTGGTGAGGGGCTCCTCCTGGAGCTCAGCACCGCCCAGAGGAGCGACCCACCGCCTGAATCTCAGCTGCTTATTGGCGAGAAATCCGTTCAAAACTTCCGCCAAAGTTCAGAGCGGGCCGCCCTCTGCTGCTCTGCTGGAAGCCCCTTTTCTGGTTGGTCTTGAAGAACCTCCCCGCGCGCTCCGCGGATGTATAAAAAGGGGTTTGGGCTGTCGGAGACACAGTTTCTTTGAGTACCGTCTCTAAAGAGCAGATATAACGATGAGTGGACGAGGCAAAACCGGAGGAAAAGCCAGAGCTAAGGCCAAGACCCGCTCCTCTCGTGCCGGGCTTCAGTTCCCGGTCGGCCGTGTTCACAGGCTGCTCAGGAAGGGTAACTATGCTCAGCGTGTCGGTGCCGGAGCCCCCGTCTATCTGGCGGCGGTGCTGGAGTACCTGACCGCTGAGATCCTGGAGCTGGCCGGGAACGCTGCCCGCGACAACAAGAAGACCAGGATCATCCCCCGTCACCTGCAGCTGGCCGTCCGCAACGACGAGGAGCTCAACAAGCTGCTGGGCGGAGTCACCATCGCTCAGGGCGGCGTGCTGCCCAACATCCAGGCGGTCCTGCTGCCCAAGAAGACCGAGAAGCCCGCCAAGAAGTAAACACCCGGAACCGGCTGACAACAACCAAAACAACGGCTCTTTTAAGAGCCACACACTTCTGACTAAAGAGCGACTTCCTTTGTGTGCTGATTGTTTATTTCAATCATTTTGTCTGTGGAACAAAAGCTCAACATCTCTGATCCCATGAAACATTAAATACACGATACATAAGCATCGTTAAAAGAAACATAATAAAACACAATAGTGTTAAATTTATCACAACATGATTTATTTAATTTAAAACCTTTTAATCAAGCCAAGAAAATGTGGAAATATCAGCGAAATTTTAGGTAGACAGGGTAGACTGTTTATTATATATTTTCGTAAAATGAAAATGTTTTAACACTACATTTTGACTTACAATTCAGTTTATTTATTTTCTAACGTGACATCAACATGATTAACTGGAATCCAGCTTTCTGTCTGTCTGCACTGAAAAGACGTTTCTCTCCATCATGTCAGGAGTTATTATCAACTATGTGAATGATGTGAAATATTAATGAAGAACGTCTTTGTTCGTAAGTGAAGACAAAGATATTACCCCCCTACAACCACACAAAAACCGCCCATTACTGCACCAGACAGCAAAATAATTAAATGTGAATTAGCTGTTGGGGGGGGGGGGGACTGCTCAAATCTGAGGTTTATTTATTCTTCTTGTGTTTCTCCTTTAATATAAGTTTAAAGATTAAAATAAGTGTATTTAGTATGTATATAGCTGTGTACTTCACAATCAGAATCAGAAATACTTTATTGATCCCCGGGGGGGGGGGGAAATTGTACAGTACCGGTGCTACCATTCAAGAGTTAAGTACCATAATTTAGAACTAAAAGTGTGTACAAAATATAAAAATAAGAAATAGAAAATAAAAAATATACACATTTACAGTATTTAAGTGAACAATGAGGTAAAAAATATATACAATAGCAATGTATATGTATGTATGTGTTGCACTGAAGTGTATGACTATCTATCTATTGCACTTGAACATTTAAGAATAAATAGTGACAGTATATGAAACTTGATTGTGTTACTCTTCCTCCTCTTTAACACTAAAAACATTTGTAATATAATTATTTTCTAATGTGTGCTGTTCATGACAACAGTAAGAATAAGTGGGACCAGGCTCTTTCAGGATGATGTGGTGGCTCTTAAAAGAGCCTTTTGTCGGGACGTTGATCATCAGACTGATGGCAGCTCACTTCTTCTTGGGTGCTGCCTTCTTCACTTTGGGCTTGGCAGCCTTCTTTACGGGGGTCTTTTTGGCTGCGGGGGTCTTTTTGGCTGCGGGGGCCTTTTTGACCACCTTCTTGGGGCTCTTGGTGACCTTCTTGGGGCTCTTGGCTGTTTTCTTGGCCGCTGCGGGTTTCTTCACCTTCTTCGGAGACTTCTTAGCGGCTGCTGGCTTCTTGGCTGCCGCTGTCTTGGGCTTTTTGGCCGCTGCGGGCTTCTTGGCTGCTGCGGGCTTCTTGGCTTTAGGAGCGGCTTTCTTGGCTGCTGCGGGCTTCTTGGCCTTGGTGTCCGCCGTCTTGTTCATCTTGAACGAGCCGGAGGCCCCTGTCCCTTTGGTCTGGACAAGAGTCCCCTTGATCACCAGGCTCTTGATCGCGGTCTTGACGCGGGCCCTGTTCTTGTCCACATCGTAGCCTCCGGCAGCCAGAGCCTTCTTGAGGGCGGCCGCGGACACGCCGCTCCGCTCCTTGGACGCGGCCACAGCTTTAACGATGAGCTCGCCGACGCTGGGGCCGGTCTTCTTCGGCTTGGAAACCTTCTTCTTGGCTGCTTTGGCCGGGGCGGCGGCCGGAGCTGGAGCTACTTCTGCCATTGTCTTGTTGTAGTTGAGTTCCTCCTCACGATAACACGAGAGTCTGAGTGTTGGAGAGTTCCGAGCAGGAGGCTGCACTTAAACACACCATGAGAACCGTGGAGACTCAGCCCGGCTCCTGCCCCTCGGTGCAGTCTGGATGCCGCCACTTGTGTTTTCTGTGCACCGATAAAAGAGTCCAGACTACATGTGGGAGCAGGTCTGCGGGCTGACAGTGGAGGCAGCCGGTAGCGGACTCGTGTCTCTTCATATTGAAGTCATGTTGAGCTCTGATGCGCTCTGCACTTTGTTTGTGGAGCCTCCAAACTTCACATATTCACCGCCGTGGCCGCCACTTTCCCCTCTCATTTCTCTCCTAAAAGGTTTTAAAAAGCGTCAGAGCTCCGTCAAAAGCCGTTTTCCAGCTGAGCCACATGTTTGTTCAGAGACTCAAAGTAAAAACAATCATCTGTTGATCATCAGTTTGTAATAAACTCAAGTTCTTCTGGCGGCAGCAAACACACTGATGATGGCTGAGGCTGATGGTGCCGTTCAGCCAGACTTCCTGTCAGAGCTGCTCACTGTCAACATGTCCTCTGCTCAGGACAACTTTTGTGTACAGCACTTTATATTTATTTAGTTCACTTTGTTGCAGAATGTTCTGAATGATCCACATGAACTCTACAGCAGAGCAGGAAAAACACAGGGAGATAAAATTGTGCCACAATTATTTTAATATTAGTGATGTTTCCACCAGATATTAATCAATAAAAACAGTCATGTAAAAATGTCAAATTATGTACCAAACATACTTGGGGAACAAATCATGGGAGCACCCAACCTCAACAGTCAATTAAAAATCCCTTTAATTAAAAATGTGTCAAATGCACTGAGTGGAGGAGCTGCATGGACGGCTGGAAATAAGACCACTGGAGTAAATTAAATGAGAGCTACGTCTGAAATTCCATATTATCAATTATTGTTTGGTGATTTCATAGCAGAATGTAAACATTTGAACAATAATTGGACTGGCTCAGCCACTGCAGTGATTTATAAATGAATTAATGGAGGTTTGGTTGCATATGAATATGTATCTGATGCCTCTAGGTAACAAAAACGGTCATGAAAAAGTCTGTTGTTCTGGATTTGTTGTTAACTGAGTATCGTAGTATTTCCTATACACATATACTTAAAAAGAAGATTTGTGTTTTAGCAACAGAAAACAAGGAACATTCCCACCACATTTGCCCAGGTTCCCGCAGAGACAGACACCTGCTGGTCTTTGAAGGGGCGTGGGGGAATCTCGAAATGCTTGTTGATAGTGATTTGGAGGAGGATGTGTCAGAGCAGGAAGACAACGTGGCAGCTCTTCCTCCCTCCAGCCATTGAAAAAATTGTCATTGCAATGACAAACATGGAGGGGATTAATCGTTATGGTCAAGAATGTTAGACCATGGATGCGACTGACCTACATGCCTACATGGGGCTTCTAATACTGGCCAGTGTGTACAGGTCCCGAGGTGAGGCTGCTTCTAGTCTGTGGAACGCTGAGACGGGAAGTCCAATATTTCGAGCCACCATGTTCCTGGAAATGTTCTGTACCATATCGGCGGTGCTCAGATTTGACAATCGTGAGACAAGACCTGCACGCCATGTCACTGACAAACTGGCAGCAATCAGGGATGTCTGGGACCAACTCAATAAAATATATTTAAATCATTATGGCTTTTATGTTTTTATGTCTTATGTAAGACAGGACATGATACTGTGTAATAGTAGATGTTTTTCTCCAAAAACGAGTGCTGTAAAACTTAAAAAATACACTTTCCCTGCTCTCTGAAACATTTATTAAGGATTAATCATACATTTATTAATGTGACATAGGCTATTTAGACATTCTAAATAGATCTGTAGTTTGAAATTTGGTATAGACACTTACTATGAGGGAATTCTTGGTCAATTTTGACCTGGACCATACTGTGAAGGCATAAAATATGAACAGTATGTAAGGGTTAAGGTTTCAGTTCACTGCCATCTCTCTGCAACCCAGAAGACTGCAGAGAGAAGTCTGAATGAAGGAAGAGAATCCATCCGAGACGCTGCTGGGAAAGAAATATAATGCACACAGCCGATGGTAGAACTTATAGCTGGTCCAACTTTGAACACTTTCATTTTCAACATGTTAACACATCGTCAGGGAAACGTTGGCTGCGTTCAGACCAAAGATCCAGTCATCAGCCGTGCAGCAGCTCTTCCACAACATCAAATAAACTTTGAGACATTTTAAAGAAACTTTTAGTGACATGATGAAAAATCATAAAAAAACATAATATAGATAAACCTTCTAGAAAGGTAGTATTTCTGCTGACATCATGGGTTAATGTTTTTCTTAAACAATAATTCAATTGAATGCCACTACAGGACATCAGCTCTTTGAGTTGATTCAGTGGCTCTTAAAAGAGCCTTTGAGTCATTTTAGTTTTGTTTGTATGAACCCAGGTTTTCTTCATCAGGCTCTGTGTCTTTCCCATGAAACGGGGTGTTTGACGTGTCACTTGAGTCTTCTTCAGCACAAAACTGACCGGTCACGAGCCTCACACTTCCGTCAAGAGGAGCAGGTTGTTATCATGGAGAGCTATGAAGAATATAAAAAATATTACAGCAAAAGTGTTGTTTGTTGCTGCAAATAAGGAGAGAGAAGAATGCTGGCAGAAAATTGTTAATCGTGTAAAGTCGTAAATCAGCTGAGAATCTACATCTCTAACAGAGAATATCAACAGGAAAAGAATTAGGGTTTCGCTTTTTACAGCGGATTTAAATCCGAAACTCTGAACATAACCTCATCCGAGCAGGTTAGGTGTGCAGCATTAATTATGATGGTGATCTAGCCAGGTTAAAATAGAGCCATCTTTGTGACATTAAAAACTCTGACACAGATTACCTAAGCAATTAATCTCGCTTCGTACACCCCTCGGGTCGATTCACATACTAAACACTGTGCAAAAATATTCACAATAATATCAATATCAATATCAATATTATCTGCTAGCTAACGTCAACCACCGCTATGGAAAACCCCAGTGCATAGACGGGTACATGAAACAGGCGATTTACCACTAAACTATCATTTAGCATATATCATACTCTGAGGGAACAAGCTCTTTCCTGTTGGGTACGAGAGGCTTTGCATCCCCATTAACCTGAAGAAGGTTGTAAACAGTAGTGAGCGGATGCAGCGCAGTTTGCTGTCTCAGCCCAAACGGCACCCGTAGCCTCAAACTCACGGCTAAATACTGACACCTACTGACACAACCGAGCATAACAGGACATACAATTGACGGATGGACCTAAACGACTGTGGTGGTCGCAAATAAGTTTTTGTTCTTTTTACAAAAAAATAAATAACTTTTAACTCTTACAATAGAAACATAGACGCAAGAAACAGACACGATGTTGCTGCCTTCAAGTCATCTGTATTACCACCGACCGGCAAGCAACACGCGCCCTCTAGTGGACGGACCCGGAAGCAGGTGTAAACAGAGACCAGATTAATCAAATCCTGACTCCACTCTAGAGCAAAGGATTACCAGTAAACTGACTTTAATTTAAATGTATATGGAGAATTACGAAACAAAAAAAGGTATGTACTAAATAAACCTATTCAAGATATTAAAATAACTCCAGTGTCCTTTTTTTCTTTACATCTATTTCAATGCTCACATTACATAGTGTATATTCTTATATCCGTTACATGAGCATCATATATTCAACACAATGAAAACATTCAGGGGATGTTCATTCTAAATTTAGACTTTACACCCAGGGACACATTCACGAGCTACCCAGCAGCAAAGGAGTGCAATATAATACATTACTCTGAAATAGGCTGTCCTACATTACGTTCAGTACAGATTGATGCTACCACTTTAGTAACTTGTATTACACATTTCAATACAGGACTTCTGCCCCATTGTGATATTACCCAGTGAAAATAAGTACTTCACAATGAGTTTGTAGTAAGAACTGCTTACTTGTTGTATTTGTATACACTGCTGTTTCATACTTTTTAAATTTGGTTGATAGTTCAGTATCTGTATCCAAGTATGAGCCTATACTGTATAAAGTTGACATGACTGTAGCAGGACAGCAGCTCTTAGTTGAAGTGGTGGGTGGCTCTTAAAAGAGCCTTTGTGTTGTTGGGATGAACAGCGGGTTTACTTGGAGCTGGTGTACTTGGTCACGGCCTTGGTCCCCTCGGACACGGCGTGCTTGGCCAGCTCACCGGGCAGCAGCAGGCGGACGGCGGTCTGGATCTCCCTGGAGGTGATGGTGGAGCGCTTGTTGTAGTGAGCCAGGCGGGAAGCCTCACCGGCGATGCGCTCAAAGATGTCGCTCACGAAGGAGTTCATGATGCCCATGGCCTTGGAGGAGATACCGGTATCAGGGTGGACCTGCTTCAGTACCTTGTACACGTAGATAGCATAGCTCTCCCTCCTGGTCTTTCTCCTCTTCTTTCCGCTCTTGGTGGCTTTAGACACGGCTTTCTTTGAGCCCTTCTTCGGCGCTTTGACAGTTTCCGGCATTTTCAATCGTGATTGATTTTCTCGAAATAAGTGATTCATCAGTGCGCCAGACGCTGTATGTATAATTGCTTGATGCAAATTTTAGTGTGCTGTTGCTCACAGAGGATTGGATGGATTGTTGTGCTCAAGACTGAGCATGCGCTAACACAAAGTGACTGCAGTCTGACCAGATTCTTTAAATGACGGACTTGAAACTGAGGAAAATATTGAATATATATAAAACATTATTGTTGTATTAATACGTTTCGACAAAAAGTAAGATCAATTCAAATTCATAATTACATGTTATTGATACAGCCCAATACTTCAATAAAATTTGTCTACACCCTCTTAAAATAATGGCCCATGTCATTTTTTCAGGTTTTTCAGAAAACACAAAAAACTGAACCAAATATTAAATATATGATATTTTTGAATAATTTCACTCAAACAGATATAGATGACTATTGACATACTAATAACAATGTCTGTCAATTATGTAACAAAAGAGGAATAAATGACTTGACAAATTTTTTAACATGCCTTTGTGACTTAAGCAATTTTAAACCTTCAACTCTGATTACCAATATTATGCTCAAGTGAGATTTTCATTAAATAAAAACACAAAAGTAAAGAGGATCCTTTGTATTTTTTTAGTTATACACATCATTTCTAGCTGTTAGAATAAAATACGGTATATCTTAAATAGATCATGTAATGTGGAAAAAATGAGACAAAAGCTGTAGATGAAATATTGTTTGAAAAGAGTTAACAGAAAGCCTATCACTTGTAACAGCCACAGATTCTGGAGCCTTTCCACTCTTTGCTAAATGCTAGCTTCATGGACTTAGCTATTTTGCTGACTAAAAAGACTAAATAACTATGTAATATTTATAGCCTAGCCTAAATTATAGTAAACCTCATCACTTACCAATAGGGGACGAGCCCTGAATCATGGAAATAACTTCAGTGAGGAGGTAGATTTTCGTTCTTCTTGAAGCAGCCGCCATCTTGAAAAGCTTGTAAAATTGCCTATGTCACATTGTCATTTGACTTAGGCAAAATAAAACGGCCTAAGTCACACTCTTGACACTCAGGTCATTATACTACAGGGGTAGACTCGCATTATCAGTTCAACTGAGGATGTAAGCGATTTTACCTGAGGTGGCCAGCATCATGAGGAGATGATTTAGGCAAAAAAAAAATTTTGTCAAAAAATGACATAGGCCATTATTTTAGGAAGGTGACAATATCTTAAGAGTGAGGTCTTTTCTGTAGCTAATGCGAACTAGCTTACTAAATAACTTGCATAAAATGCATCATTTCCTGCATGCCAAAAGGAAAAATGGGTGAGAACATGAAATGGAAAGTTTTCATTAACTGAATCTAGGCATAATCACTTTTTATATGAATTCAGAAACTATATATGCTATATTAAAGCTATAGCAGTGCCAAATGTTTTGAACAAAGACGAACTTGTCCTCTGACTGATTGATACGAACATAGCCTACACATAAATAGATTAGAAATGCATGGAATCATCTTACTACAAGTAAGTAGCTTCGAGACACATGGAAATGTTATGTATGGTTTTTTTTCTTTATTCATTTTAATTATCTATATCGACCAACCTGCAGAATCAGTCTGAATGACAAGTTTTGTTTTCATCTGTAACTGAAATTGATTTTATGTATAATTGATACTGAAAAGTACATACATTTGTAGACTGGTTTTAATTAAACTGGTTTCTTACATGATTAGAAAAACTAAGGTTTCTTTTTACAGTTTAACATTGGCAAGACCCAGTAGTAGAATGAAATTCAACACGTTCTTAGGCTTCCTATAATCTAAATACTTTAGGCTGCATATAATATTTATATAGACCACATGATGAACTATGTAGATGAAGTGGGTGGCTCTTAAAAGACCCTTTGAGTTTCTCTATCTGCAGATCAGGATCAGATTTAACCTCCAAAGCCATACAGGGTGCGTCCCTGTCTCTTCAGAGCGTAGACCTGTTGGTGTGCTAACAGGGTAGCAACTTTTTATGGTAAGAGAAGAGCACCTAGTGCCTCCACTCTCATGCTCCCAAATACACGGCGAGCTGGAAGGGGAAGGGAGAGCTCTTTCTCCAGTTTATTGTGATGCCCAGGCTCGACAGATGTGATACCAATTTCATCATCTGTAATGTGGCTTCCTCCCTGGATCGAGGCGAGGTCCACACAACAAGTGGAGGGCAATCTAAAGTTTTTTTTCTGTACTGAGCACATGAGGGATGAACACATTAGCAATAGCCTTAGAGGGTGAAGCCTATATAAAATAGAACACAGGTTTTTGTCTCTGAAAACAAAAATTTAATTTAAATGTATTTTCACTTTTATTTATTCTATATTATTTATTTATTGGTAAGATAATTTAAGTGTGGTAATTATTAAGGAGTCTTTAGCCTTCTAAACATACTGTAGGTTAAATTTTATTTGACGTGAAATATGTTTTGAGCTGTCACTTTTTAACGTGCGCATGCGCAGAACGTGCATGCAGCCTGTAAGAGTCGCTTCTGATCCTGATTCTGATTTTTATTCTGAAAATCCTGTACACCGTAAAGCGGAAGTCTTGTAGTTAATACAGAAACGTCACACGAGCGCCTCGCTGATTGGGCGATCATACTACTACATTTAGCCACCAATGAACGAGCAGCTGCGTCGCTATATAAATCCGGCTTTCTCCCTCTGGACTCCACTTATTTCGACTCTCAACAAATAAACAAAATGTCTGGACGTGGCAAAGGAGCTGGTAAAGCTAGGGCTAAGGCTAAGAGCCGTTCCTCTCGTGCCGGGCTTCAGTTCCCAGTCGGCCGTGTTCACAGGCTGCTCAGGAAGGGTAACTATGCTCAGCGTGTCGGTGCCGGAGCCCCCGTCTATCTGGCGGCGGTGCTGGAGTACCTGACCGCTGAGATCCTGGAGCTGGCCGGGAACGCTGCCCGCGACAACAAGAAGACCAGGATCATCCCCCGTCACCTGCAGCTGGCCGTCCGCAACGACGAGGAGCTCAACAAGCTGCTGGGCGGAGTCACCATCGCTCAGGGCGGCGTGCTGCCCAACATCCAGGCGGTCCTGCTGCCCAAGAAGACCGAGAAGCCCGCCAAGAAGTAAACACCCGGAACAGGCTGACAACAAACAAAACAACGGCTCTTTTAAGAGCCACACACTTCCGACTAAGAGCGACTTCCCCTTATATAGTGATAGTTACGCTCAATAATGTGTAATGTCTATAATTTTTAAAGGTCAAATATGTATCTCACATCCATCCCGTAGTATTTCATTAACTTTTAGTTAATGGCCGTTACTATTAACAATGACAAAGGTAGGTGGGCGGTCATTACACAGCCACTAAAGAATCATGATGGGCGCTTGTACAAATGTTAAGTTAATTAAAAGTTAATATATAATCGAACCATGGTTAACAGGAATGTTTGTTACAAATTATATTGAAAAATAAACCCTGATATATCAAGATACATCAGGGTTTATACTTGACGTTATTTCAAGAGTCAATAAAACACAACAAAAGTGTCATCTTTAACATGAAATATAAATGGTATTATATTTAATGATGACTATCATTAATATAATTCAACAGCAACAGGAAGAAGGTCTTTAGTTCAGAGTGAGGTGGCTCTTAAAAGAGCCTTTGTGTTGTTGTAAACAGGTCTGGGGTCAGTTTAAGCCCTCTCTCCGCGGATGCGGCGGGCCAGCTGGATGTCTTTGGGCATGATGGTGACCCTCTTGGCGTGGATGGCGCACAGGTTGGTGTCCTCGAACAGACCGACCAGGTAAGCCTCGCTGGCCTCCTGCAGAGCCATGACGGCGGAGCTCTGGAAGCGCAGGTCGGTCTTGAAGTCCTGAGCGATCTCCCTCACCAGGCGCTGGAAGGGCAGCTTGCGGATCAGCAGCTCGGTGGACTTCTGGTAGCGGCGGATCTCTCTGAGAGCCACGGTACCGGGCCTGTAACGGTGGGGCTTCTTCACGCCGCCGGTGGCCGGGGCGCTCTTACGGGCAGCCTTGGTCGCCAGCTGCTTTCTGGGAGCTTTGCCTCCGGTGGATTTACGGGCTGTCTGCTTGGTTCTTGCCATTGTAGTTTCTCGGTTTTCTCTGTGTTCACAGCGAAAGAAGGAATCCTGTCAGACAGCGAACAGCGGCTTTATAAAGGAACTGCCGGAGCGACGTCAGCTCTGATTGGTCCTGATCAGGAGGAGCGCGAGCTGTAGCTCATCAGCTATTGGAGAAAAGAAAATTCAAACTAACCAATCCTCCACAGCGGCTGCTAACGGCCTCTGAAGAAAATTACATTAATATATATATTTCAATACTTTGAGATTAGATAAGAAATAAGTAACCTACATAAAAATGGAGCAAAGATGCTGGAGAAAAGAAACTATACTATATATCTGATTGAAAATGGTAGAAACAATTTCAAATACCAAAATTCAAATTAGGTAAAAATATATATTTTTGTGATTTAATTAATTATGTTTGTACTTTATTCTCGTTTATTTTGCAAAATTCCTAGTTAGAATTTATGCATAACTTTAAGATTTCTTTAAGAAAAATCAATGTACTAAAGCTCTCATACTTATATATAATTCCATCATTTGACGTATTTTGATTATTAGTCTACATATATTATGAATTATTATTATTGTGTACACTGTTAGTATACATCTTCATCTACTTTTAGAATTCATTAACAAAAATATGAGTGTTGCAGCTGGTCAGAGTGGAGCAAATTTCAGCAATACTGTATTAATGCGATTGTATGTGTAAGTACAATTTTGCCCTCTGAAATACTATTGACAGTATGTATTTAGTTACTTTCCATTACTGTGTGCAACAAAACACAATGTTGGTTATGTATGGTAACCCCAGATTCTATGAGTATAGTCTTAGCTCTCTAAGAGCTGACGCTATTTTGTTTATCCTTGCACGCCCTTGAGATTATTCTCTATAACAGCTGCTGAAACCTGCTGTGCGTGCCACGTAATGGGATAACGCGCACCGGACAGCACTTATGCTCTTTCAGATGTTTGTGATGTTTCTTCCATCTCATTTCTGTGAGGCGGAGGAGGGGGAAAAAAAACCTTCCAAGGAATTAACTCTTGATCTGAAAGAGCTGGTTATGACTTTGGGCATGAACGTAGGATTCGGCCTCATAATGGCTGAGCTCATCTCTGATAATGAGACAAGATGGAGAGACTGAGAGCGCACATAAATCACTTTACAAAGGTGCAGAAATGCTGTCATCAAGGACACTCATTTTATAAGGGTGAGGCTGGATGTGCTCAATGCCCCACTGGAGAGTCCACAAGTACTAACACACCAGTACACAAGCCCCATAAGCACACAGTGCACAATAAAGATAAAATAACATAAGCTGCCATTGGCCTGGGAGGGAAAGGGAAGAGCTCTTTCGCCAGTTTATGGCAAAACCCAGCAGTAACAGGTGTTTTATGAGCACCACCGAGTGAAGCACTGCTCTCTCTGGAGGATGCCAATGTAACAGGGTCATATGTACCTTAGACTTAGACTTTATTCATCCCACAGCGGGGAAATTTACAAGTCACAGCAGCAAAGACAGAAAGGTGCAGAAACACACAGCAGACAAGCACTGTGTCTTTAAAAAACAATATACATATAATAAATACAGATATAAAAAATATGGGGAACAAAAATGGACATATACCCGGGGAATATAAATATGTACAGATGTTCAGATTTATGTACAGCAAACCACAGCATAGAAGATAGCCGAAGCTACCACAGTGTCATAAAAAGTCCGGACCAGTTTCCTGCACACGCTGAAGGACCTCGGCCTCCTCGGCAGGTGGAGTGTGGTCAGACCAGTCCAGTTTATTGTTCAGGAGAACACCCAGGAATTTGTAGTTCTCCACCACCTCAATGTCCAAACCCTGGATGTTCACCGGTGTGATGCTGGATGACTTCCTCCTGAAATCGATCATCATCTCCTTCGTCTTGCCGGCGTTGATGTGAAGCTGGTTGATCTCACACCAGCTGACAAAGTCGCTGATGACCTCCCTGTATTCCTGGTGGTTCCCCTCAGACACACATCCAACGATGGCAGTGTCGTCAGAGAACTTCTGGATGTGACAACTGACAGTGTTGTGTCTGAAATCCGAGGTGTAGAGGTGAAGTTTGGTGAAGAGGAACGGAGAGAGAACCGTACCCTGGGGGGCCCCCGTGCTGCAGACCACCACATCAGACACACAGTCCTGGAGCCTCACATACTGTGGTCTGTTGGTGAGGTAGTCGATTGTCCATGAAGCCAGGTGACGTCCACTCACGCTCCCTCCAACTTCACCCTCAGCAGTGCTGGCTGGATGGTGTTGAAGGCACTGGAGAAGTCAAAGAAAATGATCCTCACAGTGCTTCCAGTGTAAATCTATCAGGTTACAGTTTAAACCTCCAAACTCCAGAATGTATATACTGTATGTTGAAGTGCAGAGCCCCTCCTCTTCCATTTCTTCTTCTGTGGTCCCTAGTATGAATTCCATCCCATTATTTCTTGTACTGTGTTGTTTATATTTTTGTTTCCCACAATGTCATAATGTCTGTCCCAGCCTGTCAATGTCATATTAATTGCAATGAAGTGACACTTAAAAATAGTTGTTTTACAAGAAAGTGCTGCTAGCTTAAAGTTTCGGGAAGCAAAGCTAACTTCCGTCTTGTGTATCTATTTTATTTGTGTAGGAGCTGGAGGACATGGAGGTTGTATTTTCCTGTGTGTTTATCAGAATAAATGTGGAGGTCAACCGTAAAGAGATCCCGGTGTCATGACGTCTTCTTCCCTAACACAACACAGAAGTCCACCGGTTACACCATCACAATCAGATCGTCCAGGTAAAATAAATATAAATAAAACCTTGATGCCTCTCCTGTTTTAGTGATCACTATAGTTATTCACTTATTAATGAGACATGTAGACATTAGTGACTGAAATGTGTGACAATTCAAAACAAATTAGAAAGAAAAAAAAGTTCTATTGGTCCTTTAACAAATTCTATAAAAAATAAAATCATCACTGAAATGATGGAGGTTTATTCCCTTTGGTGGATTAGAATACTTTTTGACAAAACAAATGGAAAACAAGACCGAACGATGGCTTCATGTGAGGTAGGAGTTGCTATTCTGCAGGTATTGTTGTAGCTTGTATTCAGTATAAAGGCAGCATAGTCGTCATCCCGAATCTGTCACCAGGTGTTGTTGGCACGAGACCCAAAACCAACCAGCTGGTCCTCCTCTGATGCTGCCGCAACGGGCTTTGTTAACTCGTAGTTGAGAGGAGACTTCTTTCAAGCTGAGCGTGTGAGAAAACTGAAGACACTTTTCAAGCATAGACCAGGCACGTAGACAGGAATGGGCCTGGGCAGCACTGGCCCACCCAGCCAAGTTTGATCAAAATACAATTTGTGACAATAAATGTAAAAAAATATATGTGGAAATGAATAAATATAAACTCCATTTATTGTTGAATGATTACAATGACACTACTTAAATAGGTTGTAGGAAGTCTCTGGAATGTATCTGTGCTCTGGATCTGGACCTTCCTGAGCGGCCTTCAGCCCGGTGATGTAACGTTAACGTCACTATAACAGTGACTGAACACAGTTTTTAATGTGTTATTTGAAAGGCAGTGCTTTCTCCTGGTCAGCCTTCTGTGGGTTCACCCGTAGCCCCAGGTGCTGTGGGTGCAGCAGCTCCAGGGGCTGATAATCTAATGTTACATCATTATAAAGGTATGAAGGAGTGAATGGTTAAAATGCAAATGTTGATTTTTAGAAATATTAAACTACTTCTAACGCAAATATAAATACAGTCTACTTTATATTCAAAATGTTAACTTGGACCAGCCTCCGAAATGTTGAGTGGAAGAATAAAATATCAGAAAATGGGAGTACTCAAATTTGTACTTGTGAAGAAGGTATTGTCAGCGGGGGGCTGGACTGGATCTTGATGTTTAGAATGAACAACTGATAGATAACTTTTAAATACATAAATCTGAAACTTGCAGGCGAGCAGCTGGTGAAGAAGGCGAAGAAACCCACAGCGGCAGAGCCCAAGAAGGTGGTCAAAAAGGCCCCCACAAAAGGCTGCCAAGCCCAAAGTGAAGAAGGCAGCACCCAAGAAGAAGAAGACACATTCATGTTCAGTTACTATTGATGCTCTTTGACATTCACCAAGAGTTTGAGACTTCCATGTCATTGGCTTCAGTTTACTTTTCAATTGAGGTTTTAACTTAATAATTCAATGTTGTTCTTTATTTTTCATATTATATCACTAATATATATATCTATATATATATCTATAGATATAGAATATTTCATTTTTCATGGGGTTTTTGTTCCACAGATTAATAACGGACAGTTTTCACATACAGGCATCACGCCATTATTGACATATTTGTGACAGCCGGCACACAAAGGAAGTCGCTCTTTAGTCAGAAGTGTGTGGCTCTTAAAAGAGCCGTTGTTTTGGTTGTTGTCAGCCGGTTCGGGTGTTTACTTCTTGGCGGGCTTCTCGGTCTTCTTGGGCAGCAGGACCGCCTGGATGTTGGGCAGCACGCCGCCCTGAGCGATGGTGACTCCGCCCAGCAGCTTGTTGAGCTCCTCGTCGTTGCGGACGGCCAGCTGCAGGTGACGGGGGATGATCCTGGTCTTCTTGTTGTCGCGGGCAGCGTTCCCGGCCAACTCCAGGATCTCAGCGGTCAGGTACTCCAGCACCGCCGCCAGATAGACGGGGGCTCCGGCACCGACACGCTGAGCATAGTTACCCTTCCTGAGCAGCCTGTGAACACGGCCGACTGGGAACTGAAGCCCGGCACGAGAGGAGCGGGTCTTGGCCTTAGCTCTGGCTTTTCCTCCGGTTTTGCCTCGTCCACTCATCGTTAAATCTGCTCTTTAGAGACGGTACTCAAAGAAACTGTGTCTCCGACAGCCCAAACCCCTTTTTATACATCCGCGGAGCGCGCGGGGAGGTTCTTCAAGACCAACCAGAAAAGGGGCTTCCAGCAGAGCAGCAGAGGGCGGCCCGCTCTGAACTTTGGCGGAAGTTTTGAACGGATTTCTCGCCAATAAGCAGCTGAGATTCAGGCGGTGGGTCGCTCCTCTGGGCGGTGCTGAGCTCCAGGAGGAGCCCCTCACCAATCAGGATCCGGAGGTCTGAAGAAGCGTCACCGGTTCACAGTTTAAGAGCAGCGAGTCTCCTCTCTTCACTACACTCTTCTCCCGATCAGAGAAACAAGTTAAGATGGCAAGAACCAAGCAGACAGCCCGTAAATCCACCGGAGGCAAAGCTCCCAGGAAGCAGCTGGCGACTAAGGCCGCCCGTAAGAGCGCCCCGGCCACCGGCGGAGTGAAGAAGCCTCACCGTTACAGGCCCGGTACCGTGGCTCTGAGAGAGATCCGCCGCTACCAGAAGTCCACCGAGCTGCTGATCCGCAAGCTGCCCTTCCAGCGCCTGGTGAGGGAGATCGCTCAGGACTTCAAGACCGACCTGCGCTTCCAGAGCTCCGCCGTCATGGCTCTGCAGGAGGCCAGCGAGGCTTACCTGGTCGGTCTGTTCGAGGACACCAACCTGTGCGCCATCCACGCCAAGAGGGTCACCATCATGCCCAAGGACATCCAGCTGGCCCGCCGCATCCGCGGAGAGAGGGCTTAAACTGACCCCAGACCTGTTTACAACAACACAACGGCTCTTTTAAGAGCCACCTCACTCTGAACTAAAGAGCTTCTTCCTCTGCTGCTGTTGAATGAACCAATTATTTTAATAACTATATAACTAATGTTATTTCAACTGTTATATATTCATATCAAGACACATGCTTGATCAGGGTTTATCTTACCAATACGTTTAAATATAAAAGACTATTACATACTCTAGTGTGGTTTTCCTTCATGTCAGTTTGTGTGTGTGTGTGTGTGTACATGTGTAACGTGCAGACTGATCTTCAGTCTTTATTGATCCACATGCTTCAGATTATTATTTTCAGATGTCACCATTCATGATTTGTGAATAAATAAACTCAACCTTTTTTAATGTTTAACATGTTGTGTCATCACGCTCTGATTTAAACAGGTAGTGCAGCAGGCTGCTCTGTGATTGGCTGCAGCAGTGTCCCCGCTTTCCCAGGTGAGTGCAGCTGGATCTTCCAGTCTCGTGGGGCCTTCGCTGTCCGAGGTGTTGAACTGACTCCATTGCAGCTGCAGCTGGTTGCTGTGTTCAAGTTCAACTTGAGCTACTGATAACATCAGTGTTTATGAAGTCTGTCATCACAGAAACTAGTTCTTACATTGAGCTCAGTTCTTCCTAAATATTTACAGCCAGCAGCTACTAGATGTAACAGATTCTTAGCTGATAACCACTTTCATAGACTGTTATCTCTATGCACTTTATTATTTAGCACTTTATGTTATTAGCTTTTGACTGTATCTACATTTATATTTATGTTTTGCCATGTACATTTTAACTTCTCAAACTCAACAAAGACGTTTCTAAAAAAAAAAAAGGTCCACAGGCACAACTTTTATGAAGCTGACTATGTGTTGTGTATTAAGCCGTTTTAGGCCACTGTGTCAAAGGGTCTCTATGGAGTTAATGACACCAGTGGACGTCCAAATTACTTCATCAGCTAATGTTACGAAGCAACCAACGCCAGAACCATGCCACGTAGCTGAGTTACAGCTAGCGGGCTAACCTTAGCTTAGTTCACACATTCGCAATAATACGTGTAGATTGTTACATATAGTTGTTACCTTGCAAAAAAATGGTTATTTAAACATCTACAACACAATCCCAGATTATTGTTGCTATTTTGGGTCTGTCCTCCAATAACACATTTCGGTGTGTAAAAGTGCCAGTTCATGAACTGAATATATTGACAGGCTGGGACAGACATTATAACGTAGTGGGAAACGAAACAATACAAGAAATAATGGGATGGATTGGAAGGGACAAAAGAAAAAAAGGGAAAAGGGACAGCGAGACATGTGACCTTATTATAAAATAATCTTTGGAGATTTTACTTTTGTGATCCAAATATTAAGAAATAAAAATCTGTTGGACAGCATCAGAGATGTCCGATGGCTCATCTCTGTAGGCAGACTTCCTGTGAGAGCTGTAGTTGTTTGGAGTTGTTATGTCACCACCAAAAAATGTCCAATGATTTATTGTGATGAGGACGAGACTCAAGAACATCTTTTAATCAACTGTTACAGAGCACAGGAAGTCTGGAGTATTTTATGGAGTCATTTTGGTCTGAAGTGTAAAATAAATTATAATTCAGTTATATATGGATTGTTTGAGGAGGCGATGCCTCCTAAACATAAAGATCTGTATCAATTTATCATCAGCATCGTATGCAATAAACTATGGACATCCAGATTTATCATGATAAAAAATCAGACTGTTCTTGAACTCTCACTGACCTCCGGAGGAGAACCCTGGACAAAAAACACATCCTGCCATGGAACATCCTGGACATTGACAGAAAAAACTGGAACATCTCTTCATAATTTGTACTGAATGTGTTTATGTATGTTTTCTATATGTGGTTGTTTTACTATGTATTTACTTTGTTAAAAATTCAATAAAGATTTCTTAAAAAGCAAAGGGACAAAAGGAATTCATAGTAAGGACCACAGAAGAAGAAATGGAGGAGGAGGGGCTCTGCACTTCAACATACAGTCATGGAAAAAATTATTAGACCACCCTTGTTTTCTTCAATTACTTGTTCATTTTAATGCCTGGTACCACTAAAGGTATATTACCTGAAGAATACAATGAACACGACAAAAAATGCAGCTGATTACATAATACTTTATGTCCTATTTGACATGCTTAAGCTTAATTGTATTCCCAGGGTATATAAGAGGCCATTTCATGTCATAAGCAGCACTGCACATGCAAAGGCCTGGAGTGGTTTCCTGCTTACATTCAAGCCGTAGCACAACTCAGAAGTTGTCAGCTCTCACATAATGCCTAAAACAAAAGAATTATGTGAAGCCACAAAGGCAGCCATCTTGGCACTGCTGGAAATTGGCATGAGTGAGAGACAGGTAGCCAAAAAACTGAAGATCTCCAAGACAGCCGTTCATTACACCAAGAAAAAACAAGCCGAACATGGTACTACCAAATTGCTAGCTGGTCGAGGCAGGAAACATCTTTCTACCCCACGAGATGACCGTGCACTCATCCGTTCCTGTGTCAGGAATCGTCGTCAGACCTCCAAGGAGCTTAAAAATGAGTGGGCACTGTCGAGAAATGTGACTTGTTCGGCAAGGACAGTTCGAAACCGACTTCTTGAAGCCGGTCTGAAGTCACACAGGGCACGGAAGAAGCCCTTCATCAACGAAAGGCAGAGGAAGGCCCGGTTACTCTTTGCTAGGGATCACAAGGATTAGACTGTTGATGATTGGGCTAAGGTTCTCTTCAGTGATGAATCCAATTTTGAGTTGATGCCTACTCCAGCCAACTTACTGGTTAGGAGGAAGCCTGGAGAAGCCTACAAACCAGACTGTCTTGCCCCTACAGTAAAACATGGGGGTGGATCAGTGATGATCTGGGGTTGTTTCAGTATGGGTGGAACAGGGCAAATGCAATTGTGTGAAGGGCGAATGAACCAGGTCATGTACAGGGCTACTCTTGAAAACAGTCTTCTTCCATCAGCTGGAAAACTCTTTCCTGCCTCAAATGACTGGATTTTCCAACAAGACAATGCCCCTTGCCACACGGCAAGGTCAGTTAAAGCCTGGATGGAGAACCAGAACATCCAACCATGCCTTGGCCTGCTCAATCACCAGATCTAAATCCAATGGAAAACCTGTGGAAAATCATCAAACTCAAAATGGAGAACCACAAGCCCAAAAACAAAGCAAATTTGTTTGAATTTGTGCAACAGGAATGGGCTGCTGTGACAGCAGAACAATGTCAGAAGCTGGTGGAGAGCATGCCAAGACGCATGGCTGCAGTCATCAAAAACAATGGTTATGCAATCAAGTACTAACTCCTGTGTGTATCATGTGACTAAAACAGACAGAAAAGAAAACATGGAATGCCTAAAAGCAGTTGTTTTTGGCAGTACAATGCCATAGCTATTGATGTAAGAACTTAAGTGATTTTGGTTATTATCAAGAAAACCATGGAAAATGGCTAGATATCAGCTCTTAAATTAAACTCTTATGAGCTATTTTTGTTGTTATCATTATATTTGTCCAAACAAATGTACCTTTAGTGGTACCAGGCATTAAAATGAACAAGAAATTGAAGAAAACAAGCGTGGTCTAATAATTTTTTCCATGACTGTATATACATTCTGGAGTTTGGAGGCGCTCCCAGTCAAAGGTAAACTGTAACCAGGTAGATTTCGTGTGACTATAACAAGAGATACGATACATATAACCCTGTTACACTGACTCAGACATTAAAAAACATGTGCACAGGTTTTTAACATGTACATATCATCATGCACTGTCACTGTCAATATGAATCCTGCATGCTGTATATAGCCTACTATAAACGCACATGTATACACTGACGACAACCATCCTCGCCATGTATATCCCTACAATATTTATTTGTTTCCTTTATTTGTGTTCACACATTCTTGGCCAATAAAAGTGATTCTGAACCTCAAACAAAAAAGAAAGGCGGGGAGCTGCTCAGTGTGGGCGGAGTCGAACGTGTGACTCTGCAGTGACAGGCCGCTCAGGACCACTGAGTTTAGCACCGCCCAGCGACACTCGGGCCATGTGTCCTCCTTCACGTCCGCAGACCACCTTTAAATACAGACGGTCGAGCTGTGTTGAGGTTATTAGACGATCCAACAATTGTCAAAGATGAGTGGACGCGGCAAGGGAGGCAAAGGACTCGGTAAAGGAGGCGCCAAGCGTCACCGTAAAGTGCTCCGTGATAACATCCAGGGGATCACCAAACCCGCCATCCGCCGTCTGGCTCGCCGCGGCGGAGTGAAACGTATCTCCGGTCTGATCTACGAGGAGACCCGCGGCGTGCTCAAGGTGTTCTTGGAGAACGTGATCCGTGACGCCGTCACCTACACCGAGCACGCCAAGAGGAAGACCGTCACCGCCATGGACGTGGTCTACGCTCTGAAGAGACAGGGTCGCACCCTGTACGGCTTCGGAGGTTAAACCTGATCCTGATCCACAGATACTAAAACCCAAAGGCTCTTTTAAGAGCCACCCACTTCATCTACTGAGTGTCGTCCTTCTAGCAAAATATAGTATATAGTTTACACCAAAGTATCGGGCTCTTGCATGAACTACTTGAATACAATATTAAGGTACTTTAATACAACAAATTCCCAATCTGAGGGGCTTGTTTAGTGTCAGTTACTTAGTCAAATGTCCTGTGAACCTAGCACAATATACTGTGCTGTACAGAAACCCAAAGGCTCATTTAAGAGCCACTCACTTCATCTATACAGTCCATCCTTTTGGTATAATTATTTGAAGAATGTGATTGTTAGTAATGATGCCAACTCAAAAGGGATTGTTCAATCAATGAGGGAAATGTTTCATGTAGTATAAACTACTCCTGAAGGTATGTCATTACCCCATCTCACCCCGATCATTGTTTTTTTCTTTACTAATTCTGTCATGTTGCATCCCATAATAACAGAACAGGTACTCGCTAGTAAGAATATAAATTTTCAGCTTCCCATGTTGTTGCCCACTAATCTTGTTTTGTGCCTCCATGAATGCATCTATACTGAATCACTGTCACATGCATCAAGTAGTGCAGCACTAAGGAGAGTGTTCATATGATGTGATGGATCCATGTTTTGATATCAATCCTAATGACACAACTATCCATACTCAAACATATCGGCAGTATTGATACTTTGGGGATCGATCCGCCTGCTCGTAGTGATTACATCCATCAGAACACATTATACAGAACGACCACAAGCACTGAAATATACAGACTGAATGAAACCCAACAAGCTCAGTCCAACTTTGATGTATAATAACAGTCACAGGAGTACATTTACTTTTAGTACATTTTCCTTTATTATTAATTCAGGACTTTTACGTGTAAAAGAGTATTTTACAGTGTGGTATTAGTACTTTAAGTCCAGTAAATATTTAAATACTTCCTCCACCACTGATATTAATACAGTCAGACTGTTTGAATCTGTGTTAAAGTGTTTTTCTTTTGTTCTTCACTTCTTCATTCACTTCTCATAGAGGGCTGTTTCACAGTAGCTTGTGCAGCGCATGCTCAGTCGCATTTAGAAACTCGGCCAATCCTGTAGGAGGAACAGCACAGTGTCATTTGCATCAAGCGCATACAAGTTAGCCCTCTCAGCAAATGTTAGTTCATCCATTGAAGAAATTCATACGAACGTCATCATGCCTGATCCAGTGAAAGCACCGAAGAAGGGCTCAAAGAAAGCCGTCTCTAAGACCGTCACCAAGACCGGCAAGAAGAAGAGAAAGACCAGGAGGGAGAGCTATGCTATCTACGTGTACAAGGTCCTGAAGCAGGTCCACCCCGACACCGGTATCTCCTCCAAGGCCATGCTGATCATGAACTCCTTCGTGAGCGACATCTTTGAGCGTATCGCCGGTGAGTCCTCCCGTCTGGCTCACTACAACAAGCGCTCCACCATCACCTCCAGGGAGATCCAGACCGCCGTCCGCCTGCTGCTGCCCGGTGAGCTGGCCAAGCACGCTGTGTCCGAGGGGACCAAGGCCGTGACCAAGTACACCAGCTCCAAGTAAACCCGCTGTTCATCCCAGCAACACAAAGGCTCTTTTAAGAGCCACCCACCACTTCAACTAAGAGCTGCTGTCCTAATTAATTTACTGATTTATTAAATGGGTTTTTACGAAATGTACAAACTTATGCTCGTACCCTGATCTGTTTATTTCATACAAATGCAGACTAAGTGGAAAGGCTCCTAGAATTATCAAATATCACTTCGACCAATTTAAGGTTATGATAGCCTTTTTCCTAAACTACATACAGTCCTTCTGTCACACACCCATTCCATGTATTCCTTCTATCGGACTAAAATATCTATTTACAGTAGTGATGGGCAGGTGAAGCCTCAAGAAGCTCTGTTTACCTTCTAATTGTGCCGAAAATTCAAAGCTTCGAGGCGTCGGTCTAACTAGGAACAATGACATCTGGTGGTCAACTGAAGCCATAGCAACTAGTGGTGTGCGATACTGCAAGATTTGGTATCGATCCGTTACCAAGTAAATACAGGGCCAGTATCGCCGATACCGATACTTGTTAATAATTAAGGTTGATACATCATCAAATTGCTAAATCTGAATGAATTTTCATGACCATTTAAGTGTTTTTGTGATTTTTCCTTTGGATTATTAATTAGTTAAAACCCAGGACAGAATTTGGGCAAAGTTTATAGGTAAATAGAAAATTCTGTTTGTTCAGAAACAATAGAACAGTAACAAAACAAATTTTCCCCATACATTGTCACGTCTGGATTTTTTTCTTAAATAAACAAAGTGCACAAAATTATCACTCGAGAACAAATTAAAACACTTTTTTTTTTTGAGTGTTCAGAAACTACAACAAAAATTCTCCCTTCATTGCGCTTCTTTTCTGGATTTCTGGACTCTGTGCTGCTTGTGTGTGTGTGCTGCTGGCCGGGCCTGGCGGCTGAGCCTGCTCCGCGCAGTGGCAGCAGCGGCACTTACACAGACACAGACAGCCAGGTCGCGTCTTTGTTGAAACCGCAGCAGTATCGATCTCATTACACTGGTATCGATCAATATCAATAACAAAGTTGGTATCGATATTATCGATATTTGGATCGATCCGCCCACCACTAATAGCAACCTCTCAAGAGCGCGACTGAAACACTGACACTGTTTCAATCCCATGTCAATAAAAATTCAGAAAAGACTGTGTGGTCGTTTTAATCTGTTTTTGTTCATTTATACAAATTAATGATTACATCATCATTACACATTAAAATGAATTATACTCTTGTTGTTAGAAGACAACCAGAAGTACAACTAAGTTTTTTGTTAAAAGGAGTAAGACATTTGTTTAAAACAACCCTAATATGCAGACACACTCACCCACACTCTAAAAAACATTCCAGATTAAACCAAAGAATAAATATAAATGACAGAATACGAAGGGTAAATTGTTGGTTCAGGTTTATTTAGAAAGCTTTATTTAAAAACTCGGTATCTTTTGCCCATCACTAATTTACAGTAAACCGACAAGCTGAATTAGTTGTGGGAGGTTAAAGGGTAATTTCGGTAATTTGCCCCCGGGAATAATAAACTATTTCTAAGTCAATTTCAGACTATGAATGAGAGAGGTCGCCATAGTGAAATGTACAAGCCAAGAAAATTACTCCCCGTCGGGGAATCGAACCCCGGTCTTCCGCGTGACAGGCGGAGATACTGTCCACTATACTAACGAGGAACGGTACCTACTATATAATCATTAAGGTATATATCCCTCGTACTGCGTGATATAAGAAATCCTGTAATTAGCTGGATGTGGTCACAGAATCGTATCTCTCCTCGTTAGTATACTGGACAGTATCTCCGCCTGTCACGTCAGGGTTCGATTCGATGAAAAACGATTCTTTAAAAACTTCACCAGAAGATCTGACAACATTTATATAGTCAAAGATTATATTTATAACACAAACCAGCTGAGGAGAAACTACAACCAATGAAGCACTGTTCACTATGTGTATCTATCTCATACTAAATATACTCATTACTGGACATCTGGAGCAGAACATGTAGACTGGACTTCGTTTTGTGCAACAACAAAGAGTATTTTACTGTATGTAGTGACTGATAGTGAAAAGCGTCAGCTAAAGTTATTTCACAGGTCTGGAAAATACAATCCATCTGTCTCTGTAGTATTTATTATTCATTTATATTAAAGCAAAGTGTTCCCAGTATTTTGTCCAGCCCCTCTACATGTGTTTCTGTGACGTTAATGATCAGAGTGACCTCTTGCCTTTTGTTATTTGAAGAAGTAAATGGGCTCTTTCCTCTTGGGACAGTTTGGGATAAACACAAACTTAAACCTTTATCCAACACCAAATAGGCAAAGAAAGCATCACACCACCCGTGTAGCTCTCCTCCGGTTAAATCACGACCACAAGGCGTTCTTTTGGTTACAGACATATATTTTGCACATCCGTGCCGTCAAGCATGCCGTGAGAACTAGATAAATAAATTACACAAGAAATTAGTTCAGTGCAATACAGACACAGAGAATAAATATTAAATGAATATCTCACAAACAAAATATAGCTTATTTAACACATTGTCCTTGAAGGCTATAAACCGTTAAATGTGCTGAACATTTACAGAGACACATGAACTTGTCTAGCATATCAGCACAGCAGGTCAATTAACATATCAACAAGCCATACTTTGGAAACATTACCTTCCCTCATTAGCCGCATTAACTCGAGGGGGGTAAAGGAAACTTAACGCTGAGTCTTCACTTAACTAAATGTCCATAATAATTATTACAGCGACAAGCTAAACATCCTTCCCTTGGCTGGCGCTCTGCTTCTCGTGGCGATACGAAGAGCGCCACCAATTACTGACCGGACCTCACTGCAACACACCAACATTGGTTCCGCATTAGGCTGGTCTTTTAGGACATGTATTCTTCTGTGTATGCTCTTCATTGTATTTATGTTAATGAAAAAAATATGAGTTTATTAAAATGTAAATTATTCTTATATTTAACTCAGAATCATGAAATTAACTTGTGACTCTTAAGGCCGCCTTATAAGAACCTACAATTTAACTGTGAAACACATAACAAGTGTACAAAGACTGTCATATTATTTTTTATTATGTCATAATAGAGGCATCAGACATGGTTTGATTTGATTTCCACTCAAAATATTTGGAATTCATTTACTTTAATAATGTTTAAAGGTTTTACAGCTGCTAAGAATTTACATTATAATGTTTAAAGTAGATTTATAGCAGATATTTGTTTAATTAAATCCTCTCAATATATTCAGCAGTTCGGCTGTAAGTCATGCAACTCCACGATTAAAAAAAAAGTCTGTAAACTCACATATTAATTTGAATATTTAACATGTTTAATTGAATTAAAAACAGTCTTTATCAAATCATGTTACAGACAGAAAGCAGATCTGAACACAAACTGAAGATGATGAAAGTCATTTTAATAAGTCAGGTCTCTGTACAGCCGAAGAAAGAAATATGACTTTATTTAAATCTTGATTCAGAACATGATGAAGCTATTAAATCGTGCTGTCGGTCCCTTCATGTTAAATTCAACATTTGGAGGAAATTGAAAGTATTTCCCAGCGGATCAATCTGTGACAGGAGTCCGTCTGACCGCCCTGAGTCACCGGCGGCGTCCGTGTGTTTACCTCCACCGAAAACTTCTCAGATTACAACTAAATGAACCACATTACTGCAGCGACTTCAGTTGTATTACATCCTCACACGTCTCTGCCGACCGGAACACCTCCGTCACATTTAATACAGATCACTTTTGGACATTTTTAGAGACGAAATGTGAAGAAAACTCGCCGCGAGCTGTCCAAAGTGACGGCGTCTTTGAGAGGTTTGAAGCCTCCTGGAATTAAATACATGAGTCCTCGTCGCCAAACATGACGTCAGTGTGAAGGGACAGAGGTTTTCTCGGTTATACAATAAAAATGATGGTCTGAAACGTCCCTCTTGTATGACTTTTAGCCCCAAAATGTGGCAGAGAAAACACAAGTGTCGCCACATTTGAGCCGGGCGGCAGAGGGGCTGTGTGGTTGACTCTCCACGGTTCTCATGTGCTTTATATGTCCCGCCTCCTCTCAGCTCGGACACCTTCAGACAAACACAGCAGAGCAGAGACACAGACATGGCAGAAGAAGCTCCAGCAGCGACCCCGGTGAAAGCCCCGGCTAAAGCCCCCAAGAAGAAGGCGGCCCCCCGGCCCAAGAAAGATGGACCCACCCTCCCGAAGCTGATCGTCAGCGCCGTGAGTGAATCCAAGGAGCGGAAGGGGACGTCTCTGTCGGCCATCAAAAAGTTTCTGGGAGAGAAAGGCGTCGACGTGATCAAGTCCAACAAACGCGTCAACATCACCGTGACTAAGTTGGTGACCAAAGGTGTCCTGAGCCAGACTAAAGGGACCGGGGCCTCCGGCTCATTCAAGCTCGCTAAGAAGGAGCCGAAAGCCGCCGAACCTGCGAAGAAAGTGGTGAAGAAGAAAACCCCCGTGAAAGCCAAGAAGCCCGCTGCCAAGAAAACAGCGGCCAAGAAACCGGCGGCAAAGAAACCCGCAGCTAAGAAACCTACAGCCAAGAAAGCAGCAGTGAAGAAGTCCCCGAAGAAAGCACCGGCGAAGAAAGCGGTGAAAAAGCCGGCAGCGAAGAAGACTCCTAAGAAGACCCCCGTTAAAAAGCTGAAGACAGTGAAGAAGCCCGCTGTGAAGAAAGCTCCGGCAAAGAAAGTTGCAGCTAAGAAGTCCAAGAAGTGAAGTGGCTCCTTAATCCAGCACTCGGTGCACCAAAGGCTCTTTTAAGAGCCACCACAGCCTCCACTAAAGAGCCTCTCCTCCTGAACATATTGTTAAAGTTGTTGTTTTTTTTACTTGTAACAAAATATTGTATTGTACATATACTAGTACTACTTTTCTAAAACTCCTCTAAATGTCGTCATTCCCAGTGCAGTGTAGATAGTAATACGTTGTCTGCCGTAAGATTGTGTTGTGACAGAGACCCGGACCTGCCGTGCATTGTGGAAGATATTGTGAGTGTGTTTTTGAAACAGCACAGAATCACCGTCAGACAGCGGGACCCATCTGGCTCTCACTGCCGGGTAAGGGTGCTGTTTTCTGAGGCGCAGTGCGCCGAGGAGTCGGTGGGGAGGACTGAGCGGTTCCCGGCTACATCTGCGATATTTTAAATAAAAGACACGTTACTGTTGTTTGTTCTCATAACGTTGTACAAGTGGAAAATGTTACATGCTGTTCAGTAAAGTGCGGGGTTTGTATTCAACTGCACATAAAAAAATCAATTTCTCTATAGGTGTTCACTTTTTCAAAACTCTTCACTCAGTTTCAGCAACATGCAGCTCAGCTTCAGTTCATCTCACATCCAAAATGTACAAATGCAACCAAAATACACGATACACATGTGAGGATCTTTTTTTTATTTATCATAAAAAATGATTCCAGTACAACAACAATAACAAGGTCACTTCTTTAATGACTGAGCTGCTTCAGAGTTTATGTCAGAGATGAATCAGAAATGTTGCAATATGATTCAAAAAGCTTCCAGTAAATACAAGCGCACAAAATGAAACTAAAGTCATTCCAATAATGCAAACCAAAACTGCATATTCACGACAAGTACTTGTACAGGTGAGATACAGATGCAACAACAGTGCTCTTCAACCCTGACATGATCCACCTTCGGTCCTCTCCGATCCATCTGAGAAAGAATCTTACAGATGTCACCCGAAGGAGAGAAGAGAGAGACGAGAAAGCACACAACTATGGGAGAGAGAATGTGTCCAGTTACTAACATGCATTAATGGGATGAGAATAAGTACAGATGGAGAGGAGGAGAGAGGAGCTCAGTGCATCATGGGAAGTCTTCTGGCAGTCTAGGCCTATAGCAGTATAACTAAGGGATTGCTCAGAGATCTGGGGGGGTTTTGTGTTTGTTTTTTGTATCTATAAACTGTGTCCTGTCTGTTTTCATCCTGGCAAATTTCAACAAACTCAATGAAGATATTAAAAAAAAGACAAGCTTCACAAATGGAAGCTGTCCAGGATCCCCACCATAAGCTCAGAACTGTCAGAAACCAGTGGGACCCTGGTACGCCCATCTACAGCCCAGAGAAATCTGGTCAGAAGTGGTCTTCACGAAAGACTTGCAGGCAAAAAGCTGTTCCTCAGACACTGAAACAAAGCCAAGCGACTCATCTATGCACAGAAACACAAAAACTGGGTGGAAGGAAAAGGGTAGCAATTCTTTCTGGACTGATCAGTCAAAATGTGAAATATTTGGCTCTAACAGAAGGCAGTGGGTTCTCCGAAAGGCTGGAGAGGGAGAATTGGTCAAAAGTGTTCTCCTCAATGCTCAGAAGCACAAGCAGATTCTTATCCATCGCGCAACACCATCAGGGAGGCCTCGGATCCCACATTCATTCTGCAGCATGACAACGACCCCAAATATACAACCAGTCTGCCGAGCTAACTCACAGTCCGTGAAGGCAGCAATAAGCTGACATTTACCGACATTAACCGATAGTCCTGAAGGCAGCGTGGAGGACGCGCTTTACGCAGTAGTCACGTGATTGCGTGGACAGAAACAAACATGGCGCCGCGAAAGTGAGGAAAACTGCAGTGAGTGTTTCTAAACTGAGTATTGTTTGTTTTATTGCTGTTTTCTGCGGCTGTTGAACAAACAACCACCCAAACAGCTGATGTGCTCTTTAACTACATGGAAATATGAACTTTATCTGCAGTTTTTAGTGTCGCGTGTGATCAGTTTGTTTCCATATTAACCGATGCTCTCGCGCTGTGAAGGGTAACTGTAACAGGAGGTATCTGATGGCAGTGACGAGCTGGGCCGTCACTATATTATTATTAATCATTTCAGGCCTCACACTTGGCTCTTTTTGTCAACTTTAACACAGAGGTCAGGTAGTTTGGGGTCCACGCTCGTGCCATCCCGTCACACAGACCCTGCCGGACAGATGAGAGGAAGAAGAGGACACTCTTCGTCATCAGGTAAATCAGGTAACTCCTACTGAGAGCGGGCGAGGATGGTGTGTCTTGTAGAAACCAGCACGCATGCTTTAACAGATATTTGATAAGAAAAGTAGGATGGTGAGCTCCATGTGGATTCAAGATAGAAAAGCAGCTGGGATTTGAGTGTTGAGCTGCTGAATTATAAGGTTTTGAAATGTAACACATGAGTCTGTTTTGTGTCTCTGTTGATCAAAGTTTCTCAGCAGCAGAACAGGATGCCTCTGAGGAAGCAAACAATCAAAGATGACAGCGACGTTTCCTCTGGAAGCCAACAGGCTGACGAAAACACGCAGGAGAACGAAGATCTCGACGACAGAGACGACAATGTAAAGAAGTGTGAACGTTGGCTGAGTACAGGTTCAGGATCAGTTGTCTAAACCCAGGGGTTATAGAGTCCAGTGTGACTCTGGTTCAGTAGCTGAAAGCTGCGTGTTGTTCAGCAGGTGCAGCTCAGCGATCAGTCAGTGTTTTCATTTGTCAGACAGCCCCCATTTCGATTAGGAGTGATACTTGTGTGATAATGCGAACACAGTTTGTTGAATTCAGCTGAAAAAAAAGGTCAAAAAGTCAGTAAACTGAGATCTGTGAAACTCCCATGGACTCGAGCACTAACACTCTGACTGTTTGTTCGTTCCTCCAGGAGGAGCTCTCTTCATCACTTCTGTCACCGTCATCATCGAGAGACAAACGCAAGAGAGACAGGGAACACAAATCCAAACCCAAAGGTACATAACGATACCATCACCAAACAAAAATAAAAGCCATGAATCTGTACTAATCAAGTCACGAGACAGAAGGCAGAATTTCTGTGAATCTATACAAGCCTGACGTCTGACTCTGTGACTCTGTCTGTCTGTTGTGTTCAGAGATGACCGAGGAGGAGATGATGGATTTGGCTCTGCGTCTGAGCGAACAGGAAGCCAGTATCACTGCGCTCAAGCTGCAGAAAGAGGAAGAGGCCATGATGAAGGCCATCCAGGAGAGTGTGAGGACATGTTTTAAATCTGTTGATGATCATTTCGGAGGAAGTAGTTTGTGCTGCTGTTGAATTGTATTGCATTATTCTGGATTATCTTATTTTGTTTCTGAAGAAAACTGAGTTGTGACTCGGAGAAAAAGGGGGAGTGATTTTTGGCGCAATTTGCATCCATCTGGTTGAAAGAGTCAATCATTTACGGGAGTTAACACAGCAGCCCTCTGTGGTTTTTCCTCTCACAGATGGTCAGTCAGACACAACCGTGCCCTCCGTCCCAAAGTCAGAGCCTGCTCCCTGACGCTGAAGCGTCCTTCAGACTCGGCTCCCGACGGAAACTTCTGTACTCAAACGGAAAGACGGCATCTGCCATCCATCAGGGAGCATCAGAGGTCGGCTGCACGCCAGAGACAGACCTGAACCGAGGTGAGTGAGTTGAGTTTAATATCCTACAATACTTAGTTTCCTTCTGCATCAACACTGATGAGTAAAATCAGATTCTGGTGAAGTACCACAGCAGGAAAGGAAACGTATATCAAAAGGGAAATATATTGTTTCTGCATCTAACCAGACGAACTGCCGGCATAAAATCAAACTGCTGAAACTGCCATGAATCTGAAATCATGCTGTTTTGTATTTCCAGGAGCAAAAGGAAGCGGAGATGAAAGTAATAACAGGAGTAAAAAGCGTAAGAGGAAAGCAGGAAGTCCTCTGCTGGAGATGCCAGACTTGTCACAAACTCAGAAGGTCTTGTGTCGGGGTTCATCCTGCAGCTCAGAGTCTCTCTCAGTGGCTCCTGACTCCCCGCAGGTTTGTCCAAAACATTGCTGACTTAACAGCGCTGCAACTAATGATTATTGTTATCGATTCTTTCTTTTCAGTTTTATTCAATTAATTGTTTAGTTTATAAACTCAGAAAAACAGTGCTGGTCAGTTTCCAAGAGCCCAAGTTGATGTCTTTAACTCCTAAACCCAAAGATATTCAGTTTATTAATTGTTCTCATTATCGATGAATCATTTCCATTTTCAATTTGCAATTAAATAAAAGAGAAAAGCAGCAAATCCAAACATTTGAAAAGGTGTAACCAGGGAATTGTTTCTTTCCTGCTCAATAAAATACTTCAATAATAAAGCCATTATTAGAATTGTTGCAGATTAATTTCCTGACGAGTAATCGTTTCAGTGATAGCGTTTTATTAACGTGATGAAAGAGATCAGACTCTGATGAGCATGTTGAGATGAAGAAGACAACTGATCGTTCATTTAATGACAAACTCTCCACGTGAATGATGACATATGTATTTGTCTTGTCTCAACAATAAATCAGAGCTGTGACTCGACTCAGATTGACGACTGTCGGCTGCGCAAGTCCCCCGTCTTCCCCTCGACTGGCTGCAGAGCCGAGGTTCACGTCCCCCGGCTGAGCCAGGACCTGCTGCAAACCTGCAGAAACTCAGGGTTTGTGTTGTGCTCTAAGGACAGTTGGACCCCGCCTCAAAACTCTCCGCCTGTTCAACCCGAGAGCCCGACGTTTCCCAAAAGCCCCAAACGCCCCAGTAACCTCAGTTTGTCCAGGAGTCCCGTCTTCTCAGGGACTGATCAGGGAGACGATGGAGAGACGGAGTTGAGTCCTGAGTATTTTAAAAGTCCCGTATTTGGCAGGAATACTCAGCGTGAGAGGTCTCCAAGTGCCTGCAGACCCCAAGTCAGTGTCTGTAACTCAGGGTTCATGTTCTCTTCGCAGGACAGTTTAACCTCCTCTGTGAGGTCCACGTCCTTTCTGCCTAAGAGCCCAGTATTCCCAAGAAGCCCCGGGCTTCCCAAGAACCCCCCTCCCCTAGAAAAAGAGGCAGACCGAGGACAGTACAAGCACAGTCACGGCCGTTGTACGAGTCCAGTGTTCAACAGGACTGCACGACGACTGAAGATTCATCCTGACGTGCAGAAACAGTCGAAGAGTCCTGCAGCTGCAGAGCTCAGAGGTTCAGGGAGTGAAGGGGGTTCATCTGCCACCAGGGGTCCCTCTGAGAGTGTGAGGCAGGTGAGTTCAGGTGTCAAGACACTTCTAACAAAGTGCTCCATCAGACGATCGTCCAGCAGCGTCTAAAACTTCTGGACTTCTGAGAGTTGAAAAAAATCCAGTAATGAGGCAGCTGCTGAAAATCTTTTTTATCTTTTATTTAAAAAAAAAAAATACAGAAAGATTGTGACCGAGATACATTTCATCATGTAATCGAGACACAGTTTCTGAATGACCTTTTAAATATATCTTTGACATTTCTGTTCTGCAATTTTTCATTATTTACCAGCTGATGTATTTGATGTTTCAGATAGAACTGCAATGAGCTGATATAACGGACAGTAGATTTATCGTATCGTATCATATATCGAGGCTGTTAAACTGCACCGAGGAAGTGCCACGCTGCTCTGCAACATTTATTATTTAATGTTTTATTATTATTTTATTATTATAAGTCTTTTTGCCCCATTTTCAGGATGATGTCTCCAGGTAGCAGTGAAGTGAAGAGATTCATAACAGCTCTTTATTGGTCTATCTTTTCTCAGTGTTTCATAACATCCAGACACTATTAATAATAATAATAATTTCTCTGTTCTTCCTGCTGGTGAATATAGGACAGCGAGACTGATCACAACCAAGATGTCAGGTTCCTCAAGTCATCAGGTACAGTGAAACATGACATCTCTGCTGTCCGCAGGTGTCGACTCCTGATTCACCTTCGTTAACAGTTTGAGGTCCGAGGTCATCAGGATGAGGCTCACGTTGATCTACCAGGATCTGCCTTCTGTTTCCTGATGTTGTTTCTCTGGTTTTAGATGAGTCAGAGGAGCTGAAGGAAGCATCCAGAAATTCGACCTCAGCTGAGACGGAGCTGACCAGCGATATGACGCTCCTCTGGTCTGACGAGGACGAGGACGTCACGGTACCGAGGCTGTCTGTTACAAGACCAGAATATGACACTACAACAATCTAGTTAATTTATTTTCAGGAATAATACTGATGATATACGTGTGCTCATGGTGATGAAGGAACATGCCACACTGTTGCACTGGGTGTCATCATCACCATGAACACACACTAGTTTATTTTGACTCAGTCCCACATACACCGTCCTGCTGCCCCAAATATTCACTAGAGCACCAAATGTGGATTCATCCGCCGCTGAAAATAGTCCCCAACAGATGCACCATTTCCTGCTGTTTGTTTTATAAAAACTACAGTTGTTGGTTTGAGTCTTTACGTGGGATTTTTTCACAATAAGACCTTTAGAAAACTAGCATCAGCCTTATTTTATAAGGACTCGTTATCTCCTGCTGATTGAGTGACGTTTGTTTTGTGCCAGAACATTAAGAATATCATGATTTGATATTTGTTGATATAATTCAGCCATAGTTCTTGTTTTATTTAAACAAGTTCAAACTGTTGAAGACTAAACACACATTGACAGGAATTTCCTCCTTTTCCTACATTCTTATTGTGTGTCATCGGTTGCATATCTAGTTGATTCACTATGTTTGAAACAGAAGTATGGTGGTAAATTTCACCGTTCCTCCCTCCATCTGTTGCAGCCGGTGGGCTCGCCCAGCCCGGTCTTCCCAGAGGAGAGACCTGTTCGTCAGGCAGAGAGCCAGGTTGCCTCCCTGAACCACGTGACTGCAGCTTCTCCAGGGAGGAACGGGTCCATCTGCAGGTAGACAAAACACCAGTTCTGGATCACAGATCAGCCTCAAACAGGGAGGCGTCATTTCTGACTGATAAGACCCGACAAGCTCCTCCTTCCTCTTCCTGATGTTTGTTGATTCAGTTGTTAGTAGGTGTCGAGGTTCA